>NC_064848.1:49132756-49202756 GCF_024139225.1 Suncus etruscus
CTTTACTTCCTCTCAACAACCAGTTCTTGTCCAGAGTGATCATTTCCAACTATCTTCTAAGAGTGGTCTCTCCTTTGCCCTAATTGCCTCTCCTCACTATTTGTGGCAAGCTTCCTACCATGGACTGGTCCCCCTGGCCTTCATCTCTATTGTCTCTGGATACTATTGCCACACTGTTTTATAATTTTTATATCCATAAATGAGTGCTATCATTCGATGTCTATTCTGCCTCATTTTGTTCAGCATAAATCTCTCCATATCCATCCATGTATAAGAAAAAATTTTTAACTACATTTTTCCTAACAGATGCATAGTATAGCTTTGTGTAGGTATATGACAATTTCTTTATACTCTCATCTTGAGCACTTGTTCTTGAGTACTTGGGCTGTTTCCAGATTCTGGCTATTGTTAATAGTGCTTCAATAAACATAGGAGTGTAGAGGAACTTGCTGTATTGCATTTTTGAGTTCCTAGGTTATATCCCTAGGAGTGGTATTGAAGAATCATATGGAAGCTCAGTTTATCTTCTTTTTTTGAGGAATATCCATATTGTTTTCCAAAAGTGCTGGTCTAATTCAAATTCCACCAGCTGTGAATGAGAGTCCCTTTCACCCTGAAGCAATGCCAGCACTAGTTGTTCTTTTGGTTTGTTGTGATATGTGCGAATCTCTGTGGTGTGAGATTATACCTCATTACTTTGATTTGGTTTTATGTCTAATTTTATATATTTTGAAACTATATTGTGTTTATGTATTAATAAGTATTATTTCTGCCTCCTAAAAGTTATACAGTGCTACTAAAAATAGGTATTCCCAGTTTTTGAAATACAAGCATTTGTTTTCATATGCCTTTTGGCTTGTATTTCTTCTTTGAGAAATTGTTCATTTTTTTCTCTTTCTTTCCTTTTTTTTTTTTTTGTTAAGTTCTTCCTGTGGCTGGAATATTGAAGATATTTAGATATTTGCCCCTTTTCAGATGGATATTGGCTGAATAGTTTCACCCAGTTTGTGGTAGTTTTTGCATTCATGTCACCCTTTCCTTTGAGGTGCAGAAGCTTCTTAATTTTATAGTCTATAAGATTATTTTCCCCTTGCTTGGACAGTGGTTTTTCTTTCTTGAAGATGTCTTCAGTTTCAATGTCATGGAGTGTTTTGCCTACATTTTCTTCTATGTACCTTATGATTTTAGGTCGAATTTTATACATTTTGAAACTATATTGTGTTTATGCATTAATAAGTATTATTTCTGCCTCCTAAAAGTTATACAGTGCTACTAAAAATAGGTATTCCCAGTTTTTGAAATACAATATATTAGAGTATAGATACTTTGATTCTGTCCTCCTTGACTTCTGTGTTCTTTGACATTTTAAAGTCTCAGAATATTAGAATCATAGCATATTTATGTAGTAGTTTATTTTTTTATTTCTCTCTAGCATTCTACTGTAAGCCCCCTAAATATTTTGGCAAGTATATTATAAGCATTAGTTTAATAGATATTTTTTAGTAAATAAACAGAATAAGTAAATCAGGTTTTGTGGCTATATGACTTTTGTTTCAAATGTTGAATTATTCCATTGTATTATGGAAGCAGTTATTGATTAACTAGGTGGACTAATGTGATGTACTAGATTATCAATGGGCTATACCTAAATATTGTTTGATTATATTCTGAGAAATATATAATTTTGGACACTCATCTTTTGGTATTCATAATCTGTAATTATGTTAGATATTCTGCACAGAATGGAAAGCTTTGTTTATCTTTATTTGATGCTGTCAAGTTTGCCAAGTAACTTTTCACAAATAATGTAGCAATTCCATAAGCAATTGGGATTTTTGTTTTTAAAGTTTTAGCTGTTTTGATGTTTATGTGGTAATATTTTAAGTAGAGTTTTGTACAATGTAGCAGTTTGAAAATCACTGGACAAATTCTAATTTTATCTTTGTTTTGTTTTACTTCTTGGGTCACACCTGGCATTGCTCAGGGCTTACTCCTGGTTCTACATTCAGCAATCACTACTGGTGGGAATCAGGGGATCATATAGAGTGTCAGGGATAGATCTCAGGTTAGACATGTGTAAGGCAAGCACCTATTCCGCTGTACTTTTTCTCTCCCCACCAAATTCTCTTATTTAAATATATTATGTTGATTGCTCTATGAGTTCATTTAATTTAATTTGTTTTAGGGCCACAGTTGGCTGTACAGAGGGCTTGCTCCTAGCACTGCCCCCAGGCATCACTTCTGATGTGCTCTGAGTACAATATACAGATGCTATGGGTTAATAAAAATATCTAACATAAAACAAAAACCAGTAAATTTAAGTATGAGAATGAAATAACAAATTTTATTTGACATTAAAAACAGTGGAGTTTAAATTTAGTTGTAAGTTCAAAATGATTTTAATTATCTTTTATCTGAAAAAAATTTTAAATAAAATATTATCTGAAAAATTTGTATGCTTTCAGTGTGGTATTGACTAGAAAAAGATTTCTAGATTTAGATTTATAATTCTACATACATATAAATTATATACATATGTTAGTATTAAAGGTTATAATATCTTAAATTAAGAATTTCAATAGAATAATTTAACAGAGTTGTTATGCTGTATTATCTCTCCAACCCATCAGAGAAGATTAAATCATTTTTAAATAATATTTTATTTAAGCACCATGTTTGTAATCATGGTGCTTAAATAAAGATATTATTGAAAAAAATCTCAGAGTAAAAATAGAAAATAAAAAAAAGAGGAAAGCAGGAATTGGCCAAGTTCATCTGACATATTAGTAAAATGCTAGAAAATAATTATATATATATTTATACACCTTAATTACATACATGATTGTGTTTGGGTTTCAGTCATGTAAAGAACACCACCCATCACCAGTACAACATTCCCATCACCAATGTCCCAAATCTCCCTCCTCCCCACCCGACCTCTGCCTGTACTCTAAACAGGCTTTCCATTGCCCTCATACATTCTCATTATTAGAACAGTTCAAAATGTAGTTATTTCTCTAACTAAACTCATCACTCTTTGTGGTGAGCTTCCTGAGGTGAGCTGTAAATTCCAGCTCTTTTCTCTTTTGTGTCTGAAAATTATTATTGCAAGAATGTCTTTCATTTTTCTTAAAACCCATAGATGAGTGAGACCATTCTGCGTTTCTCTCTCTCTCTCTGACTTATTTCACTCAGCATAATAGATTCGTGTACATCCATGTATAGGAAAATTTCATGACTTCTCTCCTGACAGCTGCATAATATTCCATTGTGTATATGTACCACAGTGTGAAAGGAACTCTTATCCACTGCTGGTGGGAATGCCGTCTAGTTCAACCTTTATGGAAAGCGATATGGAGATTCCTCCAAAAACTGGAAATCAAGCTCCTATACAATCCAGCTATACCACTCCTAGGAATATACCCTAGGAACACAAAAATACAATGCATCAGAGTTTTATAGTTTTCTTTGTATAGGTCCTTCACATATTTAGACCAGTTGATTCCAAGATATTTGAGTTTGTGTGGCACTATTGTGAATAGGATTGTTTTCTTAATGTCCATTTCTTCCTTATTACTATTGGTGTAGACAAAGGCCATTGATTTTTGTGTGTTAATTTTGTAGCCTGCCACCTTGCTATATGAGTCTATTGATTCTAGAAGCTTTTTCGTAGAGACTTTAGGGTTTTCTAGGTAGAGTATCATGTCATCTACAAACAGTGAGAGCTTGACTTCTTCCTTTTCTATCTGGATTCCCTTGATATCTTTTTCTTGCCTAATCACTATAGCGAGTACTTCCAGTGCTATGTTGAATAGGAGTGGTGAGAGAGGACAGCCTTGTCTTGTGCCAGAATTTAGAGGGAAGGCTTTCAGTTTTTCTCCATTGAGGACTATATTTTCCACTGGCTTGTGGTAAATGGCCTCAACTATATTGAGAAAGGTTCCTTCCATTCCCATATTGCTGAGAGTTTTGATCAAGAATGGGTGTTGGACCTTATCAAATGCTTTCTCTGCATCTATTGATATGATCATGTGATTTCTATTTTTTTTGTTGTTGATGTTGTGTATTATATTGATATATTTATAGATGGTAAACCAGCCTTGCATTCCTGGGATGAAACCTACTTGATAGTAGTGGATGATCTTCTTAATGAGGCATTCAATCCTATTTGCCAGGATATTGTTGAGGATCTTTGCATCTGTATTTATCAGGGATATTGGTCTGTAATTTTCTTTTTTGGTAGCATCTCTATCTGGTTCAGATATCAAGGTGATGTTGGCTTCATAAAAGCTATTTGGAAGTGTTCCTGTTTTCATGAAAGAGTCTTGCCAGGATTGGTAGTAGTTCCTCTTGGAATGTTTGAAAGAATTCATTAGTAAATCCATCTGGGCCTGGACTTTCATTATTGGGCAGACATTTGATTACCGTCTTAATTTCCTCAATAGTGATGGGTGTGTTTAGATATGCTACATCCTCTTCCTTCAACCATGGAAGATTATAAGAGTCCAAAAATTTATCCATTTCTTCCAGGTTTTCATTTTTAGTGGCATAGAGTTTTTCAAAGTAGTTTCTGATTATCCTTTGGATCTCTACCATATCAGTAGTGATCTCCCCTTTTTCATTCCTAATACGAGTTATCAAATTTCTCTCTCTCTCTTTCTTTGTTAGTTTCGCCAGTGGTCTATCAATCTTGTTTTTTTTTCAAAGAACCAAATTCTGCTTTCATTGATCTTTTTGATTGATTTTCGGGTTTCCATTTCATTGATTTCTGCTCTCAGCTGTGTTATTTCCTTCTGTCTCCCTATTTTTGGGTCCTTTTGTTGAGTACTTTCTTATTTTATGAGCTGCGTCAGTAAGCTATTCAGGTATGCCCCTTCTTCTTTCCTGATGTGTGCTTGCTAAGATATAAATTTTTCTCTCAATACCACTTTTGCTGTGTCCATCGGTTCTGATTGTTTGTGTCTCCATTGTAATTTGTTTCTAGGAAGGTTTTGATTTCCTCTTTGATTTCATCTTGGACCCACTGTTTATTCAGTATTAGGCTGTTTAACTTCCAGGTATTAGAGTTTTTCTTCTGTGTCCCTTTGTAGTTCACGTATAATTTCAGGACCTTGTGGTCAGTGAAGGTAGCCTGCAAAATTTCTATCCTCTTGATATTATGGAGGTATGTTTTATGTGCTAGCATGTAGTCTATCCTGGAGAATGTCCCATGTACATTAGAGAAGAATATGTATCCAGGTTTCTGGAGGTGGAGTGTCCGGTATATATCTACTAGACCTCTTTCTTCCATTTCTCTTTTTAGGTCTAGTATATTCTTGTTGGGTTTCAGTCTGGTTGACCTGTCAAGTGTTGATAATGCCGTGTTGAGGTCTCCCACAATTATTGTGTTGTTATTGATATTATTTTTCAGATTTGTCAACAATTTTATTAAACATTTTTCTGGCCCCTCATTCGGTGCATATATGTTTAGGAGAGTGATTTCTTCCTGCTGTACATATTCCTTGATTAATACAAAATGTCCATCTTTGTCCCTTACAACTTTCCTAAATATAAAGTTTGCATCATCTGATATTAGTATGGCCACTCCAGCTTTTTTATGGGCATTGTTTGTTTGGATGATTTTCCTCCAGCCTTTTATTTTGAGTCTATGTTTGTCCTGACTATTCAGGTGCATTTCTTGTAGGCAGCAGAAGGTTGGGTTGAGTTTTTTGATTCATTTAGCCACTCTGTGTCTCTTAACTGGTGCATTTAGTCCATTGACACTGAGAGAAAGAAGTCTCCTGGGAGTTAGTGCCATCTTTATATTGAAGTTTGATGTGTCTGTTGGTCAGTCTTGTCTTAAAGTAGGTTGTTCAGTTTCTCTTTTAAGAATGGCTTTGAGTCTGTAAAGTTTCTGAGCTGTGGTTTGTTTGTGAAACCATGTATTGTTCCTTCAAACCTGAAAGTGAGTTTTCCTGGGTGCAGTATTCTAGGTGAAGCATTTATTTCATTGAGTTTTGTCACTATGTCCCACCACTGCCTTCTGGCCTTGAGTGTTTCTAGTGACAGGTCTGCAGTAAATCTCAAGGTTGTTTCCTTGAATGTAATTTATCTATTCAATCTTGCTGCTTTCAGAATTCTGTCTCTATCTGTGGGGTTCATCATTGTGACGAGGATGTGTCTTGGGGTGTTTTTTTCTGGGTTCTCTTTTAGTTGGTACTCTTCGGGCATGCAGGATTTGATCACATGTATTCTTTAGCTCTGGTAGTTTCTCTTTAATGATGTTCTTGACCGTGATTCTTCTTGGAGGTTTTCTTCCTGGGTCTCTGGGACTCCAATGATTCTTAAATTGTTTCTGTTGAGTTTATCATAGATTTCTATTTTCATCTGTTCCCATTCTTTGAGTAATTTTTCCATTGTTTGATCATTTGCTTTAAGGCTTTATTCCAATTTTTCTGCTGTATGGAATTGTTATTCATCTCATCTTCTAGTGTACTAATTCCATCCTCAGCTGCTGTTAACCCGTGGGAATGCTCAACCATGTTTTTATTAAATTCATCTACTGAGTTTTTCGGACCTGTTATTTGACCTGAAATTTTAGTTTTGAGTTTTCTGATTTCTATCTTTATATTCTCCTGATTCTTATTAGTGTTCTCTTCTAAACTTTCTTTGAGTTCTTTGAACATCTTCCATATTGTGATTCTAAACTTTTTATCTGAGAGACTGACTAGTTGTTGGTCATGTTCAAGTCATCAGAGTTGCCATTGTCATTCTCTATGTCTGGCGCTGGCCTGCATTGTTTTCCCATTGTCACACTTGTATTGTCGGTTTTTCTACGTGTTGGGATTGTATTCATTGGCTAAATGATGTGCACAGCCGGGAAGTGAAGCGGAGCAGCCATGCTCCTCTGGCTCCACCCTTTCTGGGCTTGTAAACTCACCTCCCAGGGAAGGGCTCCAGGAAGGCGAGCCATCCGCTGATGAGCCACACACAGGATGAAATAAGGCTGAAAATGGAGCACAGCACAGAAGACAGGCAGATAGGGGTGCTGGCATCTGAATTCCAGCAGAGTTCAGCAGCTTCCCCTTTCTGGGCGTGTAAGCTCACCTTCAGGGAAGGCTCCAGAGAAGGTGACCATCTGCAGATGAGCCACACAACAGGATAAAATAGGCTGAAAATGGACCACAGCACAGAAGAGAGGTAGATAGGGGTGCTGACATCTGAGTTCCAGCAGAGTTCAGTGGCTTCCCGTTTTCTGGGCATGTAAGCTCTCCTCCAGGGAAGGCTCCAGGGAAGGCAAGCCCTCCGCAGATGAGCCACACACAGGATGAAATCAGGCCGAAAATGGAGCACAGCACAGAAGACAGGCAGTTAGGGGTGCTGGCATCTGAGTTCCAGCAGAGTTCAGCGGCCTCTTCAATGTATTTATATTGAGTCTGGCCTAATCTCAATTTATTTATTTATTTATTTATTTATTTATTTATTTATTTATTTATTTATTTATTTATTAGACTATTTTTTTATTTTTGGGCCACACTCGGTGATGCTCAGGGGTTACTCCTGGCTATGCACTCAGAAATCATTCCTGGCTTGTGGGACCATATGGGATGCCAGGAGATTGAACCTAGGTTCATCCTAGATTAGCTTGTGCAAGGCATATACCCTACCATTCTGGCACTACCATTCCAGCAACAATCTCAAGTTTTTTTAAATCTACTTTGAGCAAATTTTCGAATAAGTGAGGCAATTTGATTTCCCCCCCCCGGCAAATTTGACTTTTTATATTAAATTAATTTTTATTTTTAAAGAAAATGATTCACATAAGGGGCTGGAGCATAGCGTGTGGTAAGGCATTTATCTTTCATGCAGCTGACTCAGTATGGACCTCGGTTTGATTTCAGGCATATTATCATGTTATCATGTGCTATTTTATCATAATATCACATGCTATTTGATGAGTTTGGAATTACACATACCCATGAAATGTTTACCAGTATATTTTTTAATTTACATACACTTATTTTTTTTGTGTCCTAGGAACACAAAAAGGAATGAGCTATAAGGTTTATGAAGTTTATAATCTATATCTTGCTTTTCAGCTGGTTCTTGGTGAAGCATTTTAAATATCTACAGTTGGGCTATGGGCTTCAAGATTTGTGACATAAAAGTATAACTAATCTCAATATACATAATTGTATTTTTTCCCTTTATACTTAGTTAAATTTGTGCTTAGTGTATGTTCTAATTAGTTTCAGTTTTGAGAATATAACATGGATAATCAAAGTAGCAAGTCTCAATTGTGCAAATTGACATTTCATTAACACTTTATTACAACATATGGAGCTTGGGTGATTTGAGTTAATATAGTTAATCTAAAGTGCTAGCAAGGTGGTGGTGGTGAGGTACAGAGAATCAAATTTTCCTGGCATTTGGCATGAATTTTAAGGTAATCATTAGTTACATTTCCTAGGCACAGGAGATATTCTTGAATATAATAGAATCTCTAAGTATTGCAGTTTAGATAAAGTAGCATGTAAATACTGTGGCGATTTATGTTAAAATATACCTGATTGAGATATTGTATAGCACAATATAATCTAATAGAAAATTGTTGTGTTTTGGAATTCTCATTACAAAGTTAACTATGATCTAATCACATTTATTACCTATAGACATAGATGTAATATTTAAAGTTGTAATTATTTCTAAACTATTTAGAAAAAACTGAACAGGTTTCTTCACACTTTATATTAAAATATTAAAAAATTGCCAGCAGCAATAAAAACTAGTTTGCTGAACAAGTAGTATATTTGCTTGAAATCTTCATTATTATGTGGAAGAAGAGAAAAAAAATGAGAAACCCTCATAATGCTGATTTTAAAAATTGAACTTATTGAAAATACTACTGTTAAGGCATCTGCATTTTGGGTATTTTTACTTTTTAATTAGCCTAAATGGTTAGTACCACATTGAGCTTTAGAGCTTGAGATGACCAGATGGTAGAATCATAGGATTTGGAACTTAGAGGGTCTCAGATCACTTAATCCAAATTTTTAACATTACAGAGATAAAAATTAATCCTCAAAGCTATGGTTATATTTTAAGTTGATATTTCTTCCTTTATAAAATATAAGTGTTAGACAAAAAAAATGAGCTTATTATAAATAGATGGAGTCAACGAATTTGCTTATATCATTGTGTTTAATGTTCTAAACAAATAAAGGAAAGGACCCTTGGGAAGAGTTACAATGCAGAATGCATTAAGGCCCCCGTATTGTAATCATACAATGACACATATGTTGGTCCCCAATTACACTTCCCAGAATAAGAAATGCTATCTTTAAGTAGCTATAAGTGGCTTTCAAAGGAGACCTAGGATTGCACTGAGCGTATTCTAGGCAGTAGTACATACTCCAAAGGTCAATGTCATTCTCCAGACCATCTTAGTATTTCATTCTTTCTCTTAACTTTACCTCTATAGTGCTGCATAACCTTTCAAGCCTTTATAAACTCTAAGTACTTTTTAATATCCTTTTTGGTTAGATAATTATTTTCATTAGAATATATGATAGATTTCCAAGTAATTCTTTTGAGGAGGGTTACACCTGGCTTAGGGGCCACAAATGATTTTGTGGTCAGGGGCCATGAATAGTAGATCTTGGGGTACCAGAAGCAATCCTGCATTCTTTTAGCTTGTGCCATGCAATGCTTGATAATATGGTAGCAAATAGGAAAATCTAAAAACACAGTAAAGTGAACTATAAGTCATTTTGTTTCTCTGAAATTATTTTAAAATTTTAGTTTAAAAAGTTTCTAATGCTTGAAATAGCATATGTTCATTATAAGAAAGCTTGAAAATAGAGAACATGTAAAATATTTTTTTTGATTTTTCACAATTTTTATTTTTCATCATATAAATATTAGGAGAAATACTAAATAATTTGTCTTAAATACCATATCTTTTTCTTTTCTATAGTTGCTCCTGGCAGGCTTGGGACCATGTGGGATACCGGAATTTGAACCACTCTCTGTCCTGTGCTGGCCACGTGCAAGGCAAAAAGCCTTACCACTGTGCTATCGCTCCAGTCCCCAGAACTTTTTTTTTTTTATCAAAATGGGGAGAAGAGATATACACTCCATTCAAAATACGTATAGTCAGAAAATAGGCATATAAAATACGTTCATTGATGCTTATTATTGAATACATATCAAGGTTCAGAGTGATAATACAGTGAATAGGGCATTCGCCTTGCATGAGACTGACGCAGATTTAATTGCCAGAATCTTATATAGTTTTCTGAGTCAAAAGTGAAGAGCCAGGAATATGATCTGAGCATCACTGGTAGTGACCCCCAAACCAACAAATAAAAACACATCAAAATGATTTTTAAATACCTCATGTAAGTGAAAATAGTACGCGTAAAAACACCAGAAACAACCAGTATTGATGAGGATATGATGAACATATGATGAGGTTCTATGGAACCCTCATTCCTTACTATGTTTGATTCAGTCTCTATGGAAAACAGCATGTTGATACTTTAAAAGGTAAGTTTAGAGTTTCCATATGACCCAGCAAGTTTATTTCTTGGCATTTACTCTCTCAATACAAAACAGTAATTTGAAAAGATAGTAGCATACCTATGTTCATTGTAAAACTGAATACAGTAGATAGGGCATAGAAAAAAAACAAAGTTTAATAACAGATTAATGCACAAAATATTATAGTATATTTTTATAGTGAAAACTTCACAATCATAAGAAAAGATAAAGACATGAAGCTTATTGCAACCTCAATAGTACTGGAATATCATTTTTGTCAAAGAATGTGAGAGAAGGACAAATGGTGGATAATCTCACTCATCTGTAATATATAGAGAAAAAGAAAACAAATTGTAATATACAAAATTATGGCAAACCCTTGAGGTTAGATGATAGAACTGAGGATGCAAAAAGAGGTGGCTGAGGGTGGGGAATAATGATGAGTTGGACTGGATATAGCATAGAAAAATTGATTGTACCTTCATATCGTTGGTCATGGTAAGGTAAGTGATAACTTGTGTTATTATAGTTATAAATATGTTACTCAGACTATAGCAATTAAATAAAATATAGAATTTGCTAGGAATGTAGGCTTGGTAACATAATCTTAAGGAATCTTAAGACACTTGTGGAAGGACACTGATAAAGGTGGTTGGTGTGAATTGAAATAATGTATATATAAAACTCTGGTATTACAGTATTGTAAATCAGTGTTTCTAAATTTGAAAAAAACTTAAATTATTTTTGTAAATTTTTATTATACTAGGTATCTGATTTTAAATACTTTGTACTTTTCTATAGAAAATATATAAACACAACATCATAGGTGTCAGGGTATACCGAAGAGAAATGAACAAATCAAGCAGAAGAGAGGAAAGACAAAGCCTTGACTATCTTTTATACCATAAAGAAACCAGCAACAAGGGAAACAGCGATTGAAAGTGAACAGGTGCTCATTAAACCTCTCACTACAAAGGCCTATAATAATGTTCAAATGTATTGATCCACAGAACCAGGTGCAGAATATGATAGGAAGCCAGGACTCTCGCTGCAGTGATCACTAACAATATGTTTTAATCCCTTAATTTTATTGGGTATAAAATAATTTTTCAGCTTCTTTGTTCACAGTGGATTCTGGAAAAATAGGTTGGACACCCCAATTTTGCAACTTGGTGCTCGGTCATACTAGATACCAGAAACAGTATGTAATGACAATGTATTGATAAAATACTCTCATTTTCCCATTTCCTTTGGTTTATGTCTTATATTTGGACCCAAAGCGTATGACCATTGAGACCACAGAAATAGACAAATGCACACCACAGTTTTGTTACAGTTCACACTCAGTGAATATGTTTTGCAAATTACTTTTATCCCATATCCTTTTTTCTTCTCTCCTTTTTCCCTACATCTTCCTCCTTTCTTCTCCTCCTCCTCCTCTTCCTCCTCCCATTTCCTTTTTTCTTTTTTATCCTTTTTCTACATCTTCCTCCTTTCTTTTCTCCTCTTCCTCTTCTTTCTCCTCCTCCTTCTCCTCTCCTCCTCCTCTTCCTTCTTCTATTCAAACTATGTTACATTAAGCTCATGCTGTCAGTTTCTTTTTAGGAAAGAAACCTCTATTCATAAGACACGGCAGATGATACTACATAGGGAAGACACCTCTTATAGTTCTCACCACCACAATGTGAAGCACTACAGATGTGAAAACTATGCTTATCCTGAAATGCTTCAGCCACTATCTAACCCTGAAAGGTTCATTTAGCAAAGATCACCCCAGCGATTGATGAAGTGCCTAAAATGGGAAAACCTCCCAACCCCAAGGCATTGACCCAGTTTCCCCCCCCTTTTTTCTTTCTTTCATTTATTAATTTTTTAATATATTTTTGGTTCATTTTTGGGGGGAGCACACCTAGTGACACTCAGGAGTTACTCCTGGCTATGAGCTTAGAAATTGCTCCTGGCTTGGGGACCATATGTGACACCAGGGTGTCGAACCACGTTCAGTCCTAGGCTAGTGCCGACAAGGACAAGGCAGAGATGCCTTACTGCTCTGTGAACCTTCTCCGGCCCCTCACTTATTTTTTCTTCATTTTTTACCTCTTATCCTTTTTGCTTTTCTTTATCTCCTAATCTATACTTTAGCTATTTATTTATCTTTTCTTAATTCAATTATTTCTTAAGTGCTTAGACTTATCCTATGAAAGTCAGCCCTCCAATAACAACTTATGAATAGATCTCTAATGTCTGTCTATATGTGGGCATGAGTTTGTATACAATGGACTCCTTGTCAGCCAAACTATATTGTAAACAATCCACACCTACAGTGTATATAGCCCCTCTTATATATTATCCCTCCCCTCCCTTCAGAACTCCTTCTATCCTCTCATCCCTACAATCCTTATCCCTATTTAGCTCTTTTTACCCTCAGCTCTTAACTCAGTAGGTACCAAGTCTGACCTCATTCCCCAATAAGCCACCATCCAGCTCCCAAAGTGAAAGAACACCCTCTCAGTTCCAAATCGTGTGCCTCAGCAAGAAGCTACAACCACTACTTAGGCTGACTCATTTGATATAGCCCTTCTTTTCACTCCTCCCCCAATGGGAACTGCTGCATGCTACTGGATTCAGCTCCAGAAGGACCCCCCTCCCCGTTCAAGGGCACTAAATGATCCCTTATTGCTGCAAATCACTTCACAAACTCAACAAAACTATGGTGTGGAATGAAAATGTGCCCTGCACCTCCCAACATAAGAATATCACAAAGGACTTAATGGGGATATCTATATTTTCCTTGTATGTTTAATACCTGAATAGTTATACCTCCTAGTGTGTTTATTTTCAAAGGAAGAGGTAGCCTCCTCCATCCTTTTTAATTATTATTTTTATCTTTTTTCATATATATATATGTATATATATATATATATTTGTTAATTTCACTTGTTTTGGTTCTGCTTTGTAAGAAATTCTAGAAGAAAAAGTCCTGTCTGGAATAAAAGCCCAGGTCAAAAACAGGACACAGAGTCTGTATAGCCTGTCATTATTTTTTTATTTTTATTTTTATTTTTTGGTTTTTGGGCCACACCCGGCAGTGCTCAGGGATTACTCCTGGCTGTCTGCTCAGAAATAGCTCCTGGCAGGCACGGGGGACCATATGGGACACCGGGATTTGAACCAACCACCTTTGGTCCTAGATTGGCTGCTTGCAAGGCAAACGCCGCTGTGCTCTCTCTCCAGGCCCATAGCCTGTCATTCTTACCCCCAAAGGCACCAACAATATAATATGGCACCTTTCCTTTTTGCATAGGCATCTAAAAAGGAAGGAAATCTTATGTATACAAACAAACTTATCTTCTAAGGATGAGCCCTTACATTTTATAGTACAGGGGCATCTCCCACTTGAACACATGTAGTGAGGACCTAATGCAATATAATCAGACATTGACTGTCCAATCCCAAACCCCAGATCCCAAATGAAGATCCAACACAGCTATCCACAATAGCACCAGAAACTAAACTCTCCCTGAGGAATCCCTAAACTGCTCTGGCACCAACTTGCGACAGGTTGATACAACAACCTGCCAGTGAGGAAACAGCAAAAATTTGATCCAAGAGCAGTTTGCCCTAGCTTATCACCTAACGGTAAGATGAAATCAGAAGACATGCCATCCTTTGATCTGTGCAAAAACCAAGATCAGTAATTACAGAAGATGAACTGACAACCACAACTGGGCAGAACTTTTACTGGGATCAATAAGAAAGATCCCAGACTAGGCTTTGGCCTAGGATTTGTACAAAAACTAAGATCTCTAACCCCAGAGTTCTGACTTTAACAACTGTGACTGAGCAGAACTTCTGGTGCCATAAGGAAAGACTATATACTAGGCTTCAACCTAGGATCTGTGCAAAAACCAAGATCATTAATTACAGAAGACTGATTACAACAGATGTGACAGAACAGATCTTTTAGAACCATAAAAAAGACTCTATCTTAGACTTTGTCCTATGACTCGTTGAAATACCAAGATCTCTAACTATAGAGGCTTAATGTTATCATCCACAAAAGAGTAGAAAGTTTCCTGGCACCATAAAAGACCTTGGGGTTTGATAATGAGTGTGTATGGAGCCTGACAGTATGCTTCAAGTGTGGAGAAACTCTATCTCCTAGCCCAGTGGTCGGCAAGCCACGGCTCGCGAGTCACATGCGGCTCTTTACACTTTTAAATGCTGCTCTTCTGTGTGCTGGGTGGCCTTCTTCTGTGTCTGGACCCTGCTCCTAGCCTCTGTCAGTGCATGCCCTGTGTGCAGTCCCAGAGGCCAGCTTCACACATCTCCAGTCGGGTCATGTGGTATGGGGGGGGCGTGAATTTCTGTGTGGTGCCGCAGCGTTGAGGCAGCATCCTCTCTCTGTCTGCTGCCCTCAGAAGATGACTGAGGATTTCAGAAACAGCAAAGCGATGTTGGCCTTTGTTAAAAAAAAAACAACAAAACCTCTGGATGCCACTGTAATGGAATTAAATTTTTCTCCCTTTAATATCGACATTGGCAACTTTGAAATGCAATTGCTGTGTTTAAAAACAAAGAACTGTGGAGCTCAAAATTTGAACGTCTTTGTACTAATTTAGAAAGATTGGAGAAACACAAATGTGAACTTAGTTCACAGCACAAGTGGTCTGCTTTGAAAGACCTGGAGAAGGAAGATATGTTGATTTTTTAACACCTAGAATAGTATTCCTGACTCATATAATCAACTAAAAAAGCTAGTGTTTGCTGTTCTTCCTTTGTTTGGGTCTACATATTTATGAGAAGAATCATTTTCAAGCATGAATCTTATCAAGAGTAAATTGAGAAATCATCTCATCAATGAGAACCTGGAATAGTGCCTAAAATAAAAAACAACAACATACAAACCTGACTTACTCAAACTATCCAAGGATATGCAAGGCCAATGTTCACATTAGTGTTTGTGACTTTGTCAGTCATTGTCAGGATGTAATTTTCTCTACATTGTAAGGCAAATTTTATGGAATTTAATGTTATTGATAAATAATATCATTCTAAAGTTTTTTTTATTAGTTGTGTTACTTGTATCCTCCCGTCCTATGTGGATACTTGCATGCAGAATATTCTCAATAAAAACTTATTGAAATTAAAAACACTGTACCAGCCTATGTATTTTTGGTTTTAAAAATGTGCCTCTCAAAATAAATTTCAATCATGGTTTGGGTGAGATTTGGCTCAGTTGAAAAAACAGGTTGCTAATTTTCAGAGACAAAAGAGAGGAGGGCTGGACCTTACAGCCCACCTCATGAACCTCACCACAAAGAGTGATGAGTTTAGTTAGAGAAATAACTACATTGTGAACTATCCTAACAATGAGAATATATGAGGGAAATAGAAAGCCTGTCTAGAGTACAGGTGGGGGTGGGGAGGGGAGGAGGAATATTTGGGACATTGGTGGTGGGAATGTTGCACTGGTGATGGGGGGTGTCATCTTATATGACTGAAACCCAACCACAATCATGTTTGTAACCAAGGTGTTTAAATACAAAATATTAAAAAAAGAAAAAGACTACTTAAATTTTAATTTAATAAATATATAAATACTTTTTATTAGACATATCTTTAAAAAAAGAAAGAAAAAATAGGTTGCCCACCACTGTCCTAGCCCAAGAAAATTTGTCTAATTTCCCCAATACTTACTGTGCCTATGCAAAACAAAAACAAAAACCCACAAAGCCTTGCTACACCAGCCAAATTTTTTTTCTTGTGGTTGTTGTTTTGGTGATAACTTTTTTGTTGCTGCTGCTGTGGTTTTTTGGTCATTGTTTTTTTTTTTTTTAGTTTTTTTTTCCCTTTTCCTTTTTCCTTTCTTCTGATTTGATGTTTAGAGCCTCTAGACAAATTACTACCAGCTATTTTTCTCCCTCCCCTTCCTCCCTCCCTCCCTTCCTCCCTTCCTTTCCCTTTCCCTTCCTTTCTCTTCCCTTCCTTCCTTCCTTTCTTCCATCTTCCTTCCTTTACCTTCCTTTCCTTCCTTCTTCCTTCCTTCCTTTTCCTTCCTTCCTCCTCCTTCCTTCCCCTTCCTTCTCCTTCCTTCCTTCCTTCCTTCCTTCCTGTTCCTTCCCCTTCCTTCCTTCTTTCCTCTTCCTTCCTTCACCTTCCTTCCCATTTCTTATTTTCCCTTCCCTCCCCTTCCTTCCTTCCTTCCTTCCTTCTTCCTTCCTTCTCCTTCCCCTTCCCCTTCCTTTCTTCCTCTTCCTTCATTCCTTCCCCTTCCTTCCTTCCTTCTCCTTTCCCTTCCTTCCTTCTTACCTCTTCCTTTCTTCCTTCCCCTTCCGTCCCATTTCTTCCTTTCCCTTCCTTCTTTTCCTCCCTCGTCCCTCCTTCCCTCTCTCCCTCCCTCCTTTCTTCATCCCCTCCCTCCTTCGTTCCTTTCCTTCCTCTTCCTTCCCTCCCTCCCGCCTTCCTTCCCTCCCTCCTTTCTTTCTTCCTTCCCTCCCTCCTTCCTTTCTTCCTTCCCTCCCTCCTTCCTTTCTTCCTTCCCTCCCTCCTTCCTTTCTTCCTCCCTCCTTTCTTTCTTCCCTCCCTCCTTTCTTTCTTCCCTCCCTCCTTTCTTCCTTCCCTCCCTCCTTTCTTTCTTCCTTCCCTCCCTCCTTCTTTCCTTCCCTCCCTCCTTTCTTTCTTTTCTGCCTCCTTTCTTTCTTCCCTCCCTCCTTTCTTCCTTCCCTCCCTCCTTTCTTTCTTCCTTCCCTCCCTCCTTCTTTCCTTTCCTCCCTCCTTTCTTTCTTCTTTCCCTCCCTCCTTCCTTCCTTTCTTCCTCCCTCCTTCCTTCCTTTCTTCCTCCCTCCTTCCTTCCTTTCTTCCCTCCTTTCTTTCTTTCTTTCTTTCTTTCTTTTCTTTCTTTCTTTTTTCTTTCTTTCTCTTTCTTTCTTTCTTTCTTTTCTTCTTCTTTCTTTCTTTCTTTCTTTCTTTTCTTTCTTTCTTTCTTTCTTTTTCTTTCTTTCTTTCTCTTTTCTTTTCTTTTCTTTCTTTCTTCTCTTTCTTTCTTTCTTTCTTTCTTTCTCTCTCTTTCTCTCCTCTTTTCTCTCTTCTTTTTCTCTCTTTCTTTCTTCTTTCTTTCTTTCTTTCTTTCTTTTTCTTTCTTTCTTTCTTTCTTTCTTTCTTTCTTTCTTTCTTTCTCTTTCTTTCTTTCTTTTCTTTCTCTTCTTTCTTCTTTCTTTCTTTCTTTCTTTTCTTTCTTTCTTTCTTTCTTTCTTTCTTTCTTCTTTCTTCTTTCTCTTTCTTTCTTTTCTTTTCTTTCTTTCTTTCTTTCTTTCTTCTTTCTTTCTTTCTTTCTTTTCTTTCTTTCTTTCTTTCTTTCTCTTTCTCTTCTTTTCTTTCTTTCTTTCTTTTTTCTTTCCTTTCTTTCTTTCTTTTCTTTCTTTCTTTCTTTCTTTTTTCTTTCTTTCTTTCTTTTTTCTTTTCTTTCTTTCTTTCTTTTCTTTCTTTCTTTCTTTCTTCTTTCTTTCTTTCTTCTTCTTTCTTCTTTCTTCTTTCTTTCTTTCTTTCTTTCTTTCTTTCTTTCTTTCTTTCTTTCTTTCTTTCTTTCTTTCTTTCTTTCTTTCTTTCTTTCTTTCTTTCTTTCTTTTTCTTTCTCTCTTTCTCCCTCCCTCCCTCCCTCCTCTCTCCCTCCCTCCTTCCTCTCTCCCTTCCTTTCCTTCCTTTCCTTTCCTTCTTTTCCTTCCTTTCCTTCCTTTCCTTCCTTTTTCCTTTCTTTCCTTCCTTTTTCCTTCCTTTCCTCCCCTTCCCTTCCCCTTCCCTTCCCCTTCCCTTCCCTTCCCTTCCCCTTCCCTTGCCCTTCCCTTCCCCTTCCCTTTCCCTTCCTCTTCCCCTTCCTCTTCCCCTTCCCTTCCCCTTCCCTTCCCTTCCCCTTCCCTTCCCCTTTCCCCTTCCTTTCCCCTTTCCCTTTCCCCTCCCTTTCCCTTTCCCCTTCCCTTCCCTTTCCCTTTCCCCTTCCCTTCCCTTTCCCTTTCCCCTTCCCTTCCCTTTCCCTTTCCCCTTCCCTTCCCTTTCCCTTTCCCCTTCCCTTCCCTTTCCCTTTCCCCTTCCCTTCCCTTTCCCTTTCCCCGTCCCTTCCCTTTCCCTTTCCCCGTCCCTTCCCTTTCCCTTTCCCCTTCCCTTCCCTTTCCCTTTTTCCTTCCCTTCCCTTTCCCTTTTTCCTTCCCTTCCCTTTCCCTTTTTCCTTCCCTTCCCTTCCCCTTTTTCCTTTCCTTCCCTTCCCCTTTTTTTCCTTCCCTTCCCCTTTTTCCTTTCCTTTCCTTCCCCTTTTTCCTTTCCTTTCCTTCCCCTTTTTCCTTTCCTTTCCTTCCCCTTTTTCCTTTCCTTTTCCTTCCCCTTTTTCCTTTCCTTTTCCTTCCCCTTTTTCCTTTCCTTTTCCTTCCCCTTTTTCCTTTCCTTTTCCTTCCCCTTTTTCCTTTCCTTTTCCTTCCCCTTTTTCCTTTCCTTTTCCTTCCCCTTTTTCTTTTTCCTTTTCCTTCCCCTTTTTCTTCTTCCTTTTCCTTCTTCCTTCCCCTTTTTCTTCTTCCTTCCCCTTCTTCCTTCCCCCTTCTCCCTTCCCCCTTCTCCCTTCCCCCTTCTCCCTTCCCTCTTCTCCCTTCCCCCTTCTCCCTTTTCCCTTCCCCCCTTTCCCTTCCCCCTTTTCCTTTCCCTTTCCTCTTTCCTTTCCCTTTCCTCTTTCCTTTCCCTTTCCTCTTTCCTTTCCCTTTCCCTTTCCCCTTTCCTTTCCCTTTCCCTTTCTTTCCCTTTCCCTTTCCCTTCCTTTCCCTTTCCCTTTCCTTTCCTTTCCCTTTCCCTTTCCTTTCCCTTCCCTTTCCCTTTCCTTTCCCTTCCCCTTCCCTTCCCTTTCCCTTTCCTTCCCTTCCCTTTCCCTTTCCCTTTTCTTTCCCTTTCCCTTTCCCTTTTTTTTCCCTTTCCCTTTCCCTTTCCCTTTCACTTCCCTTTCCCTTTCCCTTTCTCTTCCCTTTCCCTTTCCCTTTCTCTTCCCTTTCCCTTTCCCTTCCCTTTCCCTTTCCCTTCCCTTTCCCTTTCCCTTCCCTTTCCCTTTCCCTTCCCTTTCCCTTCCCTTTCTCTTTCCCTTTCCCTTTCCTCCTTTCCCTTTCCCTTCCCTTTCCCTTTCCCTTTCCCTTCCCTTTTCCTTTCCCTTCCCCTTCCCTTTCATTTCCCTTCCCTTTCCCTTTCCTTTCCCTTTCCCTTTCCTTTCCCTTCCCTTTCCCTTTCCTTTCCCCTCCCTTCCCCCTTTTTTTCTCCCTTCCCCCTTTTTTTCTCCCTTCCCCCTTTTTTTCTCCCTTCCCCCCTTTTTTTCTCCCTTCCCCCTTTTTTCCTCCCTTCCCCCTTTTTTTTCTCCCTTCCCCCTTTTTTTCTCCCTTCCCCCTTTTTTTCTCCCTTCCCCCTTCTCCCTTCCCCCTTCTCCCTTCCCCCTTCTCCCTTCCCCCTTCTCCCTTCCCCCTTCCCCCTTCCCCCTTTCTTTTTCCTCCGTTCTCCTTCCTCCTTTCCCCTTCCTCCTTTCCCCTTCCTCGTTTCCCCTTCCTCGTTTCCCCTTCCTCCTTTCCCCTTCCTCCTTTCCCCTTCCTCCTTTCCCCTTCCTCCTTTCCCCTTTCCTTTCCCCTTTCCTTTCCCCTTTCCTTTCCCCTTTCCTTTCTCCTTTCCTTTCTCCTTTTCTTCCTTCCTTCCTTCCTTCCTTCCTTCCTTCCTTCCTTCCTTCCCTTTTCTTTCTTTATCTTTGTTTATGTTTATGGATTATCTTTGATTATTTAAATTTTACTTTTGTTAACAATACTATGACAAATATATTTTGCCTTTTATTGGGACACTGATATCACCCAATTTAGTTACCACCATTGGGGGACATTAATGTCTCCTGAATAAAAATGCCCTATTCATGAGACTGTTTGGTCTTCCCATTAGGGGGACATTGTTGTCCCCGATTCTGATGATGACCTTGGGAGACATTACTGTGCCCCAGATAAAAATGCTCTATTCATGAGACTGTTTGGTCCCCATTAGGGGAATATTAATGTTCCCAGATAAAATGTCCACTTGAGTTTTTTTCTATGTATTCCAGCACCATTTATGGGGAACATTGCTTCCCCAATTGAAGTTCTCTGAGAGACATTTTTCACATGATGAGCTTGGGGGACATTGATGCTGACCTTGGGGGACATTACTGTCCCCCAGATAAAAATTCTCTATTGATAAGACATTTTGGTCCCCATTAAAGGGACATTGCAGCCCGTAATTGAAGTTCCCTGTTGGGGGGATATTTTCTGCGCCCCCCCCATATTTTACATGGGGCTTGGTACTGACCTTGGGGAGGACATTACTATCCTCCAGATAAAAATTCCCTATTGATAAAACATTTTGGTCCCCATTAGGGTAACATTATATATTCATAGACCTGGTATTTAGTTAATGGGGCAACAGAATCAAAAGCAAAGATTACCAAAATAACCAGAATACCCCCCAAAACCTGCCACATATGGTGTTATTGGAATTTTGGCAGGATTATAGGAGAGGTGGGGAGAATAACTGGTACAGGCAAATCTGAAGCAGGTGTTTCCCACAAACATGCCTACCTTTGAATTTCAGTTGGGGGCAGTGGATTTTAAATCAAAAAATCAATTTCTGCACCCAGTGTTGAGGGGGCAATTTGTGTTGGTGACTTTTATTTTTTAAAGGATGAGGCCCAACGACGGAATCTGGTCCTCTTGTTTTGGTGGTTCCAACAATCAGAATGGAGAGAGGAGGGGAGAAAGGAAAAGAGAAAGGTGGGTGGGTGAGGAGAGGGTGGGGAACAGAAGGGCAGAAGGACAGAATGTGGTTATATTAAGTACACCTGAATAGGATGGTGTTATGCCTTGTCCTTGGCCCATGTTTATGGACAGGTGGTTTTCAGGGGCAACATTCTGTCCCCCATCCTCAGGACTGCTGGCCTCTGGCTGCTGGTCGTTTTCATTGATGCCTGGTGTCATTGGCCTCTGTGGGTAAAAGGTAGGGTGGAGTGTGATTATGGGGTGCCCTTGGGAAAGCCATTCCTCCTGGTCCCTCAAGGGTTTCAGGCTTACTGAGGCCTTGGTTTTTTCTAGACTGTCCAGCAACTGATTTTATCTTAGCATCTGCTTCTTCTCAAAGGCCGGGCATGCAGTCCAGTGCTGTTGCAATGCGACCACATACTGACGTGTGTGGCCACAGTATTTCTTCCATTGTTTCCGGAGTGAAGGGCACTCTTTGTCCTGTCTAATGATGCTGGGAGTGAGGACAGGCTGCAGGAGAGTCCAGATCCAGCCAGGAGATGTGGTTGTCAATGACTGACTCCAAGACAAAGTAGGAAGATCCTGGGCATCAGTCCCCTTCACAGGCCCCTGATAGTCTGTTCCCAGAGCCCAAGTGATGGGCCCTCCTTTGCCTCAGTTCTGACTCATTTCCGATAGCTTCCCACATCTCTACAGAACTTCTGCTCTGCAGAGTGGCCGAGTCAATGCTGCCTTACATTCAGTCTTAGTGGCCTCCTGCCTAAACCAGCAAAGGTCTTGGTTGTCCAGGGGACCTTCTTGAACCTCAACAGCCCAATTCAGACAAGAAAGCTAAGGTTAAAGGGAAAAGCATCTCGCCCCAAGAGAGGTCCTGGTTGGATTGGGATCACGATAGCCAGGCGGAGCCTGCAGGTATATCACAAATTAGTCCTGGAGCTGCTCAATCACAATGTAGAGTCCAGGTGCACGTTATGAGTCTGAAATCATTTTGCCTTGTCTTGACAATGCAGTTCAAACATAGGCCTGCTATGCTACACATCAGCCTCAGAGCCAACAGCAGGAGCCACTGCCTCAGCTCCATGTTGAAGTGGCTCAAGAGCCCTTCATCCCGAACTTGAATGTGAATTATGCAAGGCTCACCACTGCCTGCTGGAATTTGAAATCTTTCTCCATGGCCAAGAGCCAAGATGGTGTCATTGAAAAATGGTGTAGACAGTCAAGGCCCCCATAGTCTCCAACACACCACAGCTTTCTTTGCCTAGAGCCTAACTCTGTTTCCTCCCCATGCCTCTGGGTGAGCTGATGACCTCTCACACACTCTAGGGCTTAGACAAAGTAGAATCTTCACTTGTGTAGGTAATCCAAGGCTCTCTTGGCAGTGTTGGGTGTGTGGGAAGTGAAAAATTGCAGGGTTCCATTTACTGGTCCCAAGAGTTCTCTGCATTGTGATGCTGGAAACACTCTAGGGAGGATAGTAGAGCCCAAACCCTACCCCACCTGCAACCCTGCAGAGGACACACTGTGGTGCAAAGTGATGGCAAGACTCACCTATTTATGGCTCCAAATCTCTCCCTGAGTCACAATAACCCATCCCCAGTGCTACCTCCCATGCATTCTTTTTTTTTTTTTTTTGGTTTTTCGGGCCACACCCATTTGATGCTCAGGGTTACTCCTGGCTAAGCACTCAGAAATTGCCCCTGGCTTGGGGGGACCATATGGGACGCTGGGGGATCAAACCGCAGTCCTTCCTTGGCTAGCACTTGCAAGGCAGACACCTTACCTCTAGCGCCACCTCGCCGACCCCTCCCATGGCATTCTTCAAGCCCCATGTCTGGCTCTTCCTTATGTCACAGGATTGAAACCCCTGATCCCACAAGCCAGAAGCCCCCCAATTCACTCATGGACTGACCATTAAAATTGGAAGACTCCAATTTTTGGAGGGAGTTGATCTTGTTCTCCATGTCTTCCGTGAACTAGGTCCTCTGTCAAACAGAGAGGGGGGCAATGATAGGACAGGTGGTGAGGGGTCTGACTAGATCAGTACCCTGGTTTGAATCCCCAGCGTCACACTTGGACCTTAGGAGCAGTTCTGGTGTCAATCCTGAGCACTGAGTCAAAAGAAACCCCTGAGCACTGCTGGCTGTCGCCCAACTATTGCATCAAAGTAAACAAAATCTAAACCATGGAAGGGGCTCATGGAGGAAGGCCCTGACCAGGGGTCCTCTACCTGCATCCCAAGCTTGCTTCTGGTGGCACAGCTCTGGCATGAGGTTAGAGATGGGTGAAATGACACTATGATCACAGTCTTGAGACAGGGACCTGGAGAAAGGAGAGTTGCTGGAGACATGGGAAAGTCCAGGCTGAATCAGAGGAAGTGCCTCCAATCAGGTCATGGAGGGGTTAGGAAGCCTGAACAAGGACCACTCCTTTTTGGCCTTGAAGAACCACAGGTGGGATGCCTGGGACATAACCACGTCAGTCACATGAAGCCAAGTTCCTATCTTGTTGTACTATCACCTCCAGTCCTTTAAAATAGTATTTCTTGGTACTGGTTCTGAGGCATATTCAGGGGCTCAAGGTGAGGCCGGAAACCATAGAGAGGCAGTGTAAAAGTTTAGGGGTTTCTGAGCTGTCTCTGCAGTGAGAGATCTGACTTCCACCTAAACCAGGGAGCTTGGTTTTCTTACAGGTTTTTTCCTGACGAGGGAGTCCCCGAAAGTCCCTGGAGAAAGCTGCAGGAATGGGACTGTCTGAAGACTCAGGCCAGGGAGGAAGTGGGCTGAGGGGCTCATTCCCTGACCTCAGGGCCACAATGACTACTGGAAAACAACGGCTGAGAAGACTGGCAGTTGAGCCGTTAGATGTTCTAATGACGAATTGCTGACTCTTTGTCTTCTGAGTTTTAGCTCTACTTCCAAAGGTAGGGGAGAGTAATAGACCAATATCTTACTTCTTCTAGTTATACTCAATAAACTAGTTCACTGCAAGAGGCCACCACAGAGGTAGGACCACGGGCTTTATAGGGGGCTCGTGGGCGTGGCCCGTTTTCTCCGAACCCATTGGCCAGAGAGAAATCCAGAACTCCAGAGTCCTGACAGCACAATGAAGCTGAGTTTTTAGCTGCCATTGAGTCACAGTGCCCAGAAGGCCCTGAGGAGCTCCCCCACCCCACCCTACCCCCTTGCACTGCACCCACCCAAGATGGGGCTCAGAACCCAGCGCGTCCTTTCATGCACTAAACCATTCGGTTTTCTGCATAGGTAGATCCCTTCACCTGTTTCCAGAGATCTCATGCAGAGACCTTCAGCCTTGACTTTCAAACCCTGAGCACCTGCATCTATATCCCCGAAAGTTCCCCCCAGAGCACCTCTCTAATCCCTTGGCCCACTGGCTGCAGCCCTAACTGCTCCCACTTCTCTGCTGCCTTCCACACACCCCCACCATGCTGTTTGCCTGCAACCCTGCGCTCCACTCTGACCTTCCCTGTTTTATCTCCTGGACTCATCCAGGCCTTTCCAGGAGTGACTGTGGGATTTTCCAGCCCCCATCCCTGGTGACTGTGTGCCATCCCCTGTGCCCTTGACCTTCCTGTGAGTGGCTGCTGAACCCAGATCTTCAGCAGGTTCATCCCACTCTCGAAGCCCGGTTTAAGACCCCTTCAACGTCCTTCACTGCCACCTCATTCTACTAAATGTGGTGAGCAGCTGGATCCAGGAAACTGGGGTCTTTGTTGAGAAACTATCCTTGAGCTTCTTCTCTCTTAGAACCTGTGACAGAAATGTGCTTGCCCAGTGTTCGTGGTCATAACCTCATGTGCTGCCCAAGAATGACACTCACATTGGGACTATCACTGGCAGACAGGACTAAGAATGAGAGAGAGGCCGTCATTTGGGTGCAGGACAGTGTGACAGGGAGATCCTAACCTCCTTCTGAGGGCCCGGCAGTTACCTCTGAGTTCTGGGACTATGACTGTGATTTAGGTTCTCACCACTGCCACTGCTTAGTTGTTAGATCTTAGACAGGTGCCTTACCCTCTTGGTAAATCTTAATGCTTTTACCTTGAAAGTATATAATATGGTTGCCTGAAAGGGGAGAGCAGTACAAAAATTCTTAGTCAACAAGATGGTGGCCTGAAGATTTAGTACTACTCGTTCCCAGAAATGCAATGCTGGTAACAGCTACAATAACCTCAGCACTGCTGAGGTTTATCCAGCAGGGATGGAAGAAGCGGCACAGAATGTGGTGTGTGTGTGTGTGTGTGTGTGTGTGTGTGTGTGTGTGTGTGTGTGTGTGTGTGTGAGAGAGAGAGAGAGAGAGAGAGAGTGAGAGAGAATGAGAGAGAGAGAGAAGAGAGAGAGAGAGAGTGAGAGAGAATGAGAGAGAGAGAGAGAGAGAGAGAGAGAGAGAGAGAGAGAGAGAGAGAGAGATGAGAGAGAGATGAGAGAGAGAGAGAGAGAGAGAGAGAGAGAGAGAATTTGTCTGCCTTACAGCAAGTGGAGCAAGTGGATAGGAGGGAAACAGGAGACATCAGTGATGCATTTGTGCATGCAAAACCCTTGAACTCTGAATTATACTCCAGCATGTAGTATACTAATTACTTAATATAATAAGGATTATATAATGAAATTCACATTTGGGTTTCTTTTATTTATTTATATTTTATATTTTATTTTGTTTAACCTGCATTGTATCTACCAAAAATTCCCAATGAGTTTTATTTTTGCCTTTTTGTTTTTTGTTTTTTTTTTGGGCCACACCGACACTGCTCAGGGTTTACTCCTGGCTCTGTACTCAATTTACTACTGGCAGTGAGTGCTCCGGGGATCATATGGAATGTTGGGATGTTTTGGCCACATGCAAGAGAAGTGCCCTCCTTGCTGTGCTATCATTCAGGCCCCATAAAATTTCTGATGTTTTTGACAGATGAGTAAAATTCTAGTTTTCTTAGGTGATAAAATTATTGCTTAATATTTGTTTTCTGGAGGTTCTATGTATATCAAGATCTTAAAAGATGATTGTCACTTTAATATGTTACCCAGAAGTAACCAGTATATTCTGTATACCAATTTTATTTTATATTTTAATCTATTGTATTTGAATAAAATAAATTTGTCATTTGGCTTTTGAGTCCTTACAGCCATATGTTACTACATCCGTTTCCCTCCAAACTGCCATACTATCATAATTTCCTTAAATGCCAGGCATACTATAATTAATAGATAATGAATCTATCAATTTTCATATCAGTACTTTCCATTTTCTTCTGGGAAAATCTATTCTTTTAAAGCAAATATGCTATTCTTTAGTTGTTATTTATATCTAGCCATATCTTTTACTAGAACATAAACTTATAAAGTTTAATCCTCTATTCCTATCTCCTAATAAAATGTCAGATTTATAATAGCTAGGTACTTAATAATGGGAAGACCAAGTCCTTTACTGGAGCTCTAGACAAAGTCAATCACAAGTAACTGCAGAATATGTTATGCTGTACTTTTCTCATTGAGTCACAGGGAAAGGCAACTCAAACAATTTATCTGTTGCAAGTACCTGTTGATCTACACTTTTCTGGGATAATTCTGATGACCTAGAAATAGTTTCACTTCTTTCTTAATTGTTCGGCATATTAGAACTCCTCTGGTATTTACTTGTAATGAATAACATTTTTAATATGTTTGTAGAACTAATAAAATTAAATCTACAAGTGAATATTTTATATGAGAACACATTGAACTACAGCACTTGATAGGCCTTTTGTACATATTCCATATTTATTGGTAGCATAGAAAAGTTGAAAATTCTCTGATCACAATTTTTTTGTTTTTGTTTTTTGGGGGTCACACCCAGCAGCAGTCAGATTTTACTCCTGGCTCTGTGCTTAGAAATTGCTCCTGGTTGGGGGCCGGAGAGATAGCATGAAGGTAAGGTGTTTGCCTTGCATGCAGAAGGTCAGTGGTTCAAATTCCAGCATGCCATATGGTCCCCTGAGCCTGTCAGAAGAGATTTCTGAGAGTAGAGCCAGGAGTAACCCCTTAGCACTGCTGGGTGTGACCCCAAAAAACAAAAACAAAAACAACAACAACAAAAAAAGAAATTGCTCCTGGCAGACCATATGGGATGCCGGAATTCAAACTACTGTCTGTCCTGGACTGCCTATGAGCAAGACAAATGCCCTACCTTTGTGGTATCTCTCCGGTTCCTGATCATAAATTTTTTAGTTTAAATATATGCAAAAGGTCATGATTTTAATTTATGTATGAGACTGGTAAAAAAGGTTTTTCTTGCTCTTAATCCAATATGAGTATAGGAAAACAGTCTTTTATTTTTTAATATTAATTATAAAAGTAATTGCATTTGAAATAAACTGATATTAACATCACTGCATTAGAATTAAACTTTTAGTCAAAGGCTAAATTTTACGAACATTTACAGAGAATAATCTATAAAGTCCCTTAGTCTGGCATGTACACAATATTCAACATTTATTAACATTAAATGATATTAATGAGAGTTTCAGTGACCAGCCACTTGGTTCATCCTCTGATACTAATAAAAGGAATAAGAACTACCCTGTTTTATAACTTTATGGTTTGAAAAACTCTTTCACACATTTAATTTTTTGATGCCAGCTGGTAATGAAATGTTTTCTACTTATTATGCATCATTGGGCAGGGTGTGCCTGAAGGCCAGAAGCAGTTAACAGGTATTAATTATAGCCATTTACTTTCTTCTAAACTTTAATTGACATTCCCACAGGTTAAATTTCTTCTATATGTTACTCTCTTCCATTTCTCTTTTATTTGAATGTGCCATGTATTTTCCAATTCATAAATTTTTGTGACTAAATCTACAATGGTTCCTGTTGCAAGTGATTTATAATATGCAAGTTAATAAGATATTCTTGTTTTCTATCGAGCATATAACAATTTGTGCTATAAACAATAACATAAATGCCAAAATTATTATCAAAATTTAAAACATTTAACAAAAAAGCATTGCTAATTCAGTTGTACACTATAAAGAATTATAGTTATGATATTGGTAAAATATCTAGATCATTATTACCTGGGTGCTTAAGGACTGAAAAATCAAAGACCTTTGTAGGACTGTATGATTTAGTGGCTCTCAACTTTCTTTATCTGATAGACCTCAATTATATTATCAATAAAATTGAGTTTCATCATTATAAAAGAAAAGCTCTTCAAGAGCATTGGCATTTCAGTTAACCCTTAACCCTACATGTAATTTTGAGTAAATTCTAATGACAATACATTGCATAGTTTGAATATTTGGACTTGACTTTATTTCTATGATTTAAAGTCCATATAATTACAAACATGATAATTACATTTGTAGTTGACTACTATGTTTAAAAGTGGCAAATACAGGAGCTGGAGGGATAGAATAGAGATTAAAACACTTGACTTGCCTGAGGCCAATTCTGGTTTAAAGTGGAATTGCCAACACACATGGACGCTCAAATTCTAGTTTTTGGAAAAATGTCCATATTGTTTTCCCAAAATGCTGGACCAGTTAATATTCCCACAAGCAGTGTAGAAGGGTCCCTTTATTCTCACGTCCATGCCAACATAGGTTGTTTGTGCTGTTTGTGGTGTGTGACAGTAACACTGGTGCAAGTGATACCTTACTGTTGGTTTTATTAGGCATTAGCCTAATGATAAAGTTATGCAAAGCATTCTTTCATCATATTTTAACTTTACATAAGGTATTATATAAATTAAGAGGCTACTCTATTCTTAGTCTATATCAGGTGATTCATATGAAGACACAAATGTATGACTGAAACATTTAAATGCATCTCTAGGTACTCACTTATATATGCATGTTATTGACTATTATCTTTATATATCAATCTTATTTATATATAGCTAATCCCCAAACTCTGTTGTGGTTAATGAAAAGTTAAAATATTATGGACACTCTCTCTTTTTTTTTTTTTTTGGTTTTTGGTTTTTGGTTTTTGGGCCACACCTGTTTGATGCTCAGGGGTTACTCCTGGCTAAGGGCTCAGAAATTGCCCCTGGCTTGGGGGGACCATATGGGACACCGGGGGATCGAACCGTGGTCCTTCCTTGGCTAGTGCTTGCAAGGCAGACACCTTACCTCTAGCGCCACCTCGCCGGCCCCAAAAGTTGAAGTATTATGAACTTTGATTTTCTCTGAGTTAAACATATTTCTAGCTCAACACTCTCCATGGACTAATAGAGGAAATTTTTCAGTGTTCTAAATAATTTATGATTATACATTTATAAAATATTTTCAATTTAAGGGCACTAAGAATCAAATACATTTGAAAATATTTTAGATAGTTTTATTTGCTTTATGAAAACTAATATGAAAATTTCATTAGATATCAGAATTGATTAGCAAGGATTACTAAAAAGCTACTGTAGTCTTATAGTTTAGAATATCCTAATAATGCTAAAAAGACAGTACTCAAGGGGATGGGTGGGGCAAAAAAAAAGACAGTAGTCAATAAGTGATACATTATCTTTGCCATCTCACTTTAGTGAAAAAGTCTGTTAATTCAAATTTCACCAATAAGAACATCATGAATAGTTGTGAAAGGTGTCATTAATGATAAATGGAGGAGACCATGAGAGCATGTAACAGAGGATTCTTGTATATATTGCAGTCAGAAAGACAAGTGACATTTAGCTAAATTTGGATGATAAAATTTTGACAAAAATTCGTTGAAGTTGTAAATAAACCTGAAACAGAAAGATAAAAATACTCAAACATTTGGAAGTTTAAAAACAAACTAGTAAAAAACCTTGAGTCAAAGAGGAAGTTGAAAAACTTAAGTTATTTGCATACAAATGATAATAAAGATACAAGCTACCAGAACCTATATGTGCACACTCTATTGAAATATATATTAATAACACTACATGGTACCCATCAGGAGACAGACAGGTGGAAATAAATTAGCTAACTTCATACCCCAAGAGACTAGGAAAAACTGCAAAGAGAACAAAATAAGTTATAAAATATGAATAGAAATCAGTGATATAAAAATCAAAAAGCACAATATAAAAATCAATGAAACCAAGAGTTGGTTTTGTGAAATAATGAGATTTATAAAACCCTGACTAAACTTATAAAAGAAAACCCTGATAAATTAGATCATAAGTGAAAGGGGGAAAATATAGAAGATACCTCAAAAATACAAAATATCACATGGGATTATTATGAACAACTTTATACTATTAAATGGGAAAATATAGAAAAATGAATAAATTTCTAGAGCCTTACAATCTCCTAAGTATGAGTTAGGATGAAGTATAAACCTTCAGTATAACTAGTGTAATTAAGAAAACAACACATAGGTAAAACACTCCATGACATTGAGACTAAAGGCATCTTCAAGGAGTAAACTGCACTTTCCAAACAAGTGGAAGCAGAGATCAACAGATGGGAATACATTAAGCGGAGAAGCTTCTGTACCTCAAAAGAAATAGTGCCCAGGATACAAGAGCCACCCACCGTGTGAGAGAAACTATTCACCCAATACCCATCAGATAAAGGGCTAATATCCAAAATATACAGGGCACTGACAGAACTTTACAAGAAAAAAACATCTAATCCCATCAAAAAATGGGGAGAAGAATTGAACAGACACTTCATACAAATGGCCAAAAGGCACATGAAAAAAATGCTCCTCATCACTGATCATCAGGGAGATGCAAATCAAAACAATGATGAGATACCATCTCACACCACAGAGATTGGCACACATCACAAAGAATGAGAACAATCAGTGCTGGCGGGGATGTGGAAACTCATCCACTGCTGGTGGGAATGCCGTCTAATCCAACCTCTATGGAAAGCAATATGGAGATTCTTCCAAAATCTGGAAATTGAGTTCCCATTCGACCCAGCTATTCCACTCCTAGGGATAAACCCTAGGAACACAAGAATACAATACAAAAACCCCTTCCTCACACCTATATTTATTGCAGCACTATTCACAATAGCCAGTCTCTGGAAACAACCAAGATACCCTTCAACAGACGAATGGCTAGCTAGAGAAAATGTGGTACATATACACAATGGAATATTATGCAGCCGTCAGGAGAGATGAAGTCATAAAATTTTCCTATACATGGAAGTACATGGAGTCTATCATGCTGAGTGAAATAAATCAGAGGGAAAGAGATAGACGCAGAATAGTCTCACTCCTCTATGGGTTTTAAGAAAAATAAAAGTCATCTTTGCAACATTCCTCAGAGACAATGAGAGGAGGGCTGAAACTTCCAGCTCACTTCATGAAGATCACCACAAAGAGTGGTGAGTTATAGATATTGTTTCCCTGTTACAACTAGAAATAACCACACTGAGAACTACCATAATCATGTGAATGAATGAGGGAACTGTCTAGAGTACAGGTGGGGGTGGGGTGGGATGGAGGGAGATTTGGGACATTGGTGGTGGGAATGTTTCACTGGTGAAGGGGGGTGTTCTTTACATGACTGAAACCTAGTCACAATCATATTTGTAATCAAGATGTTTAAATAAAGAAAAAATTATCAAAAAAAGAAAGCCAAGACAGTTGTCAGTAATCTTTCTAAGCACAAATATCCCAAATCATATGAATTCTTTAGTAAGTTTTTTTCCAAACCTTCAAATAAGACCTTTTCCTGCATTTCTCAACCTCCTCTTACAGAAAGTGGAGAATAGATAATTCCTCCTAAATACTTTCTATGAAATCAGCATTACCTTGACACCAAAGAGGTCAGAGACGTTACTAACAAAGAAAATTTCAGACCAGTATCCCCCATGAACATAGACACAAAGATCCTCAATAAGATCTTAGTAAATAAAATAAATATCAAGTGTATCCTACATTATAATCAAGGAGAATTTATTTGAGGAATGCTCTATGGGTCAAAATATGTAAATAAATTTTAAAAAGGTGTAATACTTATTGATGATAAAATTCCTCAGCAAAATGAAAAATGGAGTGTATCTTAATATTGTAAAGTTAATATATAATTAATTAACCTACTGGGGTAACAATAAATCTTTCTTCTATGGTCAGGGACAAGTCAAAAATACAATTATCCACATAAATATTAGGTATCTTTGTCATAGCAATTGAGTTAGAAAGAAAATAAAAAAAAATTCAGATTAGTAGAGAACCAAATGATCACTGCTTTCAGGTGACATGCTGTTGTAAATAGAAACTCTAAATACTACTAAAAAGCTTCTAGAAACAATTAAAATATACAGTAAAGTAGGAGAGTGTACAAACAATGCATGAAAATCTGTTGCATTCTTGTAGATTAGTGTATAACTTAACTTGTGTAAGAGCACTTCAAGGAAACAATATCTGTACTTTTACAAAAAATTAAAATAAGGTGATTTACTGATAAATGGAAATTCAATGATGTTAATAATATATTAATATATTGTGCTTGCTTCGGCAGCACATATACTAAAATTGGAACAATACAGAGAAGATTAGCATGGCTCCTGCGCAAGGATGACATGCAAATTCATGAAGCGTTCCATATTTTTTTTATAAAGAACATATATATAAATATAATTAGGGAATAGAAAATGACAAGTTCTTTTTTTCTTTTATTGTTTTTGGATTACACTGGCAGTGGTCAGGTCTTTCTCCTAGCTCAGTGCTCAGTGATTACTCCTGATGGCAATCACGAAACCATATGGGGTACTAAGAAACAAATATGATTTGAATGAATGTAAAAGAAGCACTGTATTATCCCATGATGACAAAAATTTTGCTGTGAATGAAAATAGGCAGCTTACATCAAAATAATACAACAATTTTGGAAATAAATTACAATTTTTAAACAGTGTATTGGATATTGGTCAACCACTGCTCCACAAGTATCCAAAAATCTCAATAATTATAGTATTTATTTAGCATACATATCTGGGGGTTGGGTGATAAAAAGCTTTGTCCATGTCTTATTGACATTAGATCTCTGAACAATTTTCCCTGGTCACCTTCTTATTTTTCTTGTTTAATGGTTCTCATTTTTTCACTTCATCTAGCTATAGCTTTTGAGAATATGAATCACTTGCACTTTGAATATATTCACCTATATATACACTTATGGTATATATAAATGATTCAATAAATTGATTGTCTACCAATTTGTATGTCATTGCAATAATTGATTAGCATTTGGAAGGTACATATTGAATCAGTTTTGAATTCATCAGTTGATGTATGAATGTATTTATTTCTCAGTCTTCAATTAGCAGTTACTTTAATAAGTCACTGTACTGAGACTTGATAATTTAGAAAATTCCAAAATCTTCCACTAATTCTCATGGAGCTCAGTGTAGTGGGGGAATGAGATATACAAAGGAAAATAATGTGCATTTCAGAGTCTTCATTGAGCACAATTGTTAGATCACTATAAATCACATTAAGGTCTCAAACTGTAAGAATTATATAGTCTGAGAGCAGTTAACTTTGTACCCCTCTTTTGAAAGAACAACTAGTCTTACTTTATTCCAAACTTCTCATTCCAGTTTTAATTAAATTCAAAATTTACCCATTCTATCTCTGAGTCTAATCCTATCGTTGCAGCTCCCACAGACCAATAGTCAATGACATCAAAATAAATTTTACCAGATGCTCAAAAATCTAATTAAAAAAAGAAATGATTTGCAAATTCTGCTTAACTTCCCATGCCGTGTAATTCCAGACTTATATGAGCACTGTAAAGATCTTTAGAAATAACGCACCAAAAGCAATTCGATGTCTCTGATTAGAATTAAAGAAGAAAAACCTCTTGCAGAGATATTACATTGAAAGAGAATGTGTATGTGGTTTGGTTCTTTACATTGAGTATTAAAGTCACACAAGAATTATTTTAAAACTATATTTTGGTTTTAGAGTTTTAAAAATAGATTATTATATTTTATGTTAAAAAGCCATAAGAATATTTTATTTTAAGGAATAATACAAGACTACCCAACGGTAAATGTTATGAATAATTTGAATAAATCGTGTTTATAGAGAATTGCCAAATGCATCAGCTAGCTGTATATTAGATTATCCCGGAAAATCTTGCCAAGTATGGGTCTGATGGTTTTCTCAGCCAAAACAGAGTGAAAGTTTATAGTAATTATCTTTGTTATTCATATTTTGAATTTATTTGGTTTCAGATATCCAAGTAGCTAAAGTAAATTTAGACTTTTTATGCATTGGAATGAATGTTAAAATAACTTAAGATCTACTAAAAGGCTATGGCAAAATTAAAAAAGAGACATTTTTATGCCTGAGATGTTATGTATTTTCTTTTTCTCCACTCCCCACTCCTGCCAAACTTTTCCTTTTATTTAAATATTTTGTCTTTTTATATGTTATATCTTATACAAAATTATTTATTGCCAAAGTGAAGTTTGGGTGTTTTAAGAAGGCTATAATTTTTTAAAAATTAAATTTGCATGGAGTATGGATAAAAGAAATATTCTTTTTCCTAGTTGTAGCCTATAAAGTCATAAAAATTTTATTGACTGAGAGTCAGGAGCTTTTGTTAGGCCTGTAGGTCAAAGTTTTGCTTTTCATCATATATAGACAATAAGTGTCTGCTGTGTACATATTAAATCAAGTTACTTATCTACTTAGCCCCCCAAATATTTGTTTAATATTACAGTTAGTAAGGCGTTTGCTCTGTAAGCAGCCAATATGGGTCTCTGATATCACATAGGGTCTCCAAGAATCTATAGGAGAGATTCCTGAACACAGAGTCAGAAGTAATGTCTGAGCACTGCCAAATGTGGCCCATAAATAAATAAAAAATCTGCTCGTTTAAATTCATGTATACACTCTCAGGCACACAGAAACATATATACATACATTTTAAAAATATAAATGAGAGCTTACTGTTCTGTAGAGTTTATTGCTATGACTCTTCAATGTTCATCTGCATAAATATATTTATTATTTATTAAATATAGTGTTTTATATAGAATATAAAATTCCTATGTCACAATTCACTTAATCTCTGATATCAATTAGATTTATATGATAACTTAAAATATATAAGTCTATGGAGTCTATGGAGAAATGGAAAATTCTATGTCTAGATATAGTGAAGTATTAGTATTAGTATTAGTAAAGTATTAGTATGGTTTACAAATGTTGATGTTCAATAACATAAAAGTACTTTTTAAATTGGTTTCTGATTTCTAATTAACTTCCAACAGGTTATGAAAGTCCTTGCTTCCTATTCTCTCCCAAATTTATATTATAAAATTTAATAGTTTATATAAAACATTATATGGTGATATTATGTTTTGGTTCCAAATGTTTGATCATTCTGGATGAGCACAGGGGGCAATATGGGAATTCAAGATCTAACCCAGATCAATCACTTTCAAGTCAAGTGCCTTGTCTGCTGTACTATCTCTCTGGCCCATGTTAGTCTTTTTCTTGTATCTTTTAATCTAAATCTCTTCAAATGCCTTCCTTGTACAAACTTAACTCTACTCTCTCCAACCTTTCCATTTTTTAAATTTTTTTGTACTACACAGATATCAGCAGCTGTTATAGTTGGACAAAGGCTGTTTGTCTGATTCTAAAACCACCTTCTTTATGGAGATGTTAGGAGAGACAGAATTGTAGGTGGTTTTCATATTACTGTGAAAGATTTGTAATTCACTTTGATCAAAATAAAAATTATTTAAAAAATTCTCATTTTATTGTCATTTTAGTAATTATAGGAAATCTTTACATATAATAATCACTATTTGTCTTCATCTTTTTCAAATATTTGTTTCAATATTGTCATCTTTGCCAATGACTATAATGGCTATTGTAGATTATGGCTTCATATTTTTCATGATTAATATGTTAATAATTTATTTAATTTGTGGAAGGCCCTTTTTTGAAGTCTTTTTGTGTTATTGTTTTTGGGGGGCTACACCCAGTGACCCTCAGGGGTTACTTCTGGCTATGCACTCAGAAATCGCTCCGGGCTTGGGGGACCGACCGTATGGGTCGCTGGGGGAATAGAATCACAGTCCGACCTAGGCCAGCTCCGGCAAGGCAGACGCCTTACTGCTCTGTGCCACTGCTCTGCCCCTGGAAGGACTTTTCTTATCTTCAACATGAAACTATTATAATATAATTTTGTAGTGTTATATATATATTTTTTTGTTTGTTTGTTTGTTTCGTTTTGTTTCTGGATCACACCCGGGAATGCTCAGGGGTTACTCCTGGCTCTAAGCTCAGAAATCGCTCCTAGCAGGTCCAGGGGACCATATGGGATGCCAGGATTTGAACCACTGTCTTTCTGTATGCAAGGCAAATGCCTTACATCCATGCTATTCCTTGCAAGCAGCCGATCCAGGACCTAAGGTGGTTGGTTCGAATCCCGGTGTCCCATATGGTCCCCCGTGCCTGCCAGGAGCTATTTCTGAGCAGACAGCCAGGAGTAACCCCTGAGCACCGCCGGGTGTGGCCCAAAAACCAAAACATAAACAAAAAACAAAAAGACATCCATGCTATCCATCCGGCCCCTGTAGTTATATTTTTACTTTAGTAATTTTGAATTTATTTTATATATGGTGATCAGTATGGTTCTATTTTAATATTATTTTAAAAGATTGTTTTTATTTTTTTATTTTTTGTTTTGGGCCACACCTGGGGGTGCACAGTGAACCCTCCTGCTGGACTTTATGGCACCATGTGGAGTGCTGGGGATAAAACCTGAGTTGGCTGTGTGCAAGGTAAGCATCATACACACTGTACTATTTCTCTGCCATGTTATTCATTAAGTAATCTAATATTCTCTGAAAATTATAATTTTATTTAATTGCATATATTAGAGCATGGTCCCCCTTGAGAGAGTGGTACAAAATAGATAATCTTAGGCATTTGAAATTTGTTAGTGAGAGTTATAGAAAATACCATAGATAAAGTAACAGGAAACTGGTCATAGATCCAGATGGATTTTACTTCAGGACTCTAATCTTATAGCAACAAGAATATTTCATTGAAAGAATACTAGGGTATTATTGTTTCTTGTAATTTCTGTTATTCTTTTAAGTTTCTTTTTTGATATATTGCTTTAATAGTAATTGATAACCTCAGTGACTTCTTGCTAAAGGTGGGTCCCTAAGCAGTCGTTAAAGAATCATCACACAGGGGCTGGCCAGGTGGCGCTAGAGGTAAGGTGTCTGTCTGCCTTGCAAGCCCTAGCCAAGGAAGGACCTTGGTTCTATCCCGGCGTCCCATATGGTCCCCCCAAGCCAGGGGCAATTTCTGAGCTCTTAGCCAGGAGTAACCCCTGAGCATCAAACGGGTGTGGCCCGAAAAAACAAAAAAAGAAAAAATAATAATTATCACACAAAACGCTATAGGGGTCAGAGTTCCTTCAAAGTGATGTAATCATAGTAACAGCATTTAAATGACAGTAGTTACTTCTTTCTCTTAAAATATAGCTTTTAAAATATATTTATTATATTTTTAATATTAAGGATTTAGTGTATTTTTTGTAAATATTCAAATAAAAATTGCAAATATTGAGTCTTTTTTCCTTATTTGTCAGTTTAAACAAAATCCAAACCTGAATCAACATAAAATAAAAAGGTGCAGTGAATATTAATCTAGTCATCACCAAAGAGAAACAAAAAAAGTAAGTGTAGGTCCATTACTGAGTAGCAAATCAAATTAAGGATTAGGTCTCTAATGAGTTTTCTGGAGTTCACTAGAATTTTCTCTTGGGTCTTTAATGCTGCTTTTCTTTTCCCCTTTGATATACATGAGGGTCATTTATTGTGGTGCTAAATATTGCACAGTCTTTCATTGCAGAGTTGGCATCTAAATCAAAACATAAATAAATAAAATAGAGGGGGAGAAAGGTACTGGACGTGTCTGGAAATGTCTACAACAAATTTAAAATTTCAAGGACTACTTGGAGGTACCAGTGATTCATAAAACAGGAATGTTAGCCAACCCTGATGTAATATTTTATTTGAAGGACTTTTCATTTACAAAGGTCTCAGTATTTAAGAAAATTAAATATTTAAAGCATTCATTTTATCCCACACAGACTAATGATGTGCAAATCATGTTGGATGGACCTGAGAAGTCATTTTACACATACCAAATGTTTACAGCAACTAACTCAAACAGATAAAAAAGACTGTCCTTTTGAAATGACTGTGGAAGGCTCAAAGCAGGCAGCCACAAGCAACTAGCTAAGCTGACTTTGTCCAGAAGTCTAGGCAGCCAGTACATGACCAGAGGCCAGCTATATTTGCTAACCACACATTTAAAGTTATGAAATGTTTATTTTTGGCTTCTCAAGCTAGGGAAAGTTAAAGATCATATCTGTAATCAAATCAGCTTATGAACCTTCCATACTTCAGACTTTCTCTGTAACCTTAGTCTGTATAAACAAACTCTGATTTATTCCTGTTATAAGGGAGAAAAGATTATCATTCTTTATCGGTGAGCTACCACAAGTACTGAATTATATACAGCTGCTAGCATCAGAATTATTTTGAACTTCATGCTTTTGTGAGACAAATGTGAAGAGCACAGCCATTTATCTGCCTCTTCAGGTTTGTGATCTTATATGTATTGGTTGAAATAGCTCTTTGTTTTTGGAAAAAGAGCATGTTTCTATAGAAGAAGCCACTGATGGCAAATCTTAAAATTTTGCTAGAGAGCCCATTCTGATACAGTTCATTCCATGTTTCTGTAATATGAAGAGCAAGTAAGTTATACTGATAATACAACTTTGTTACTATAGTCCATCTGGTCCTCAAAAGAAATTTCTGCATTTGGCATAAACCTTATTATACAACATATTTAATATATTAGTTTTTGGAGTTTTCATATAAGTTTTGGAATTATTTCCAAGAGCCAAATTAAGTTAATATATATAAATATATATATGATAAGATCTCATTTGTGAAATAGGGCAGGAGAAGAATATCACTGGAGATTATAGATTATTTTAATAAGTTTTAATTTTACTTCTTTCAAGCACATTTAGCAATGAGAACAGAGATAGCAATGTTTGCCTATGCATGCTTTAATAAAGTATTAAAAGTGTACTAATACAATTTAGTATGTAATGATTTCATAATAATTTTATATCTTTTACATTTCCAAGAAAGCTGTAATAGGACTAGAGTGATAGTACAGTGGGTAGGGCACTTATCTTTCATATGTGGCCAACCTAGAGTTGTTCCCTGCACCGAATATAGCCCTCTGACTCCTACCAAGAATGATAAACTCAGAGCATAGGCAGGAGTAAGCCTTCTGTCAGTGAGTATAGCCCCCAAACTGAAAAAAAGCTAACACGTGGAAGAGCTCAAGATTTCTTAATGCTTGAATGAGAACAAGCAGTGCTGGCGAGAATGTGGAGAGAAAGGAACTCTTATTCACTGCTGGTGGGAGTGTTGTCTATTCCAACCTTTATGGAAAGCAATATGGAGATTCCTCCCAAAACTGTAAATTGAGCTCCCATATGATCCAGCTATAGCTTTCCTAGGGATATACCCTAGGAACACAAAATAACAATACAAAAATCCCTTTCTCACATCTATATTCATTTCTGCACTATTTACAATAGCCAGAATCTGGAAACAAACAAAATGCCCTTCAACAGATGAATGGTTAAAGGAACTGTGGCACATATACACAATGGAATATTAAGTAGCCATCAGGAGAGATGATCATGAAATTTTCTTATATATGGATGTACATGGAATCTATTATGCTGAGTGAGATAAGCCAGAGGGAGAGAGATAGATGCAGAATAGTCTTCCTCATCTATGGGTTTTAAGAAAAATAAAATACATTTTTGCAATAATCCTTAGAGACAAAAAGAGGAGGGCAGGAGGTCCAGCTCATGATATGAAGCTCACCACAAAGAGTGGTGAATGCAGTTAGAGAAATAACTACAATGACAGCTATCATAACAATGTGAATGAATGAAGAAAGTAGAAAGCTGTCTCAAATACATTAGGGGTGGGTGCAGAGGAGGGAGATTTGGGACATTGGTGATGGGAAGGTTGTACTGGTGAAGGGGCTGTTCTTTATATGACTAAAACCCAACTACAATCATATTTGTAATCAAGATGTTTAAATAAAAATATTATAAAAAAGATACCTTAAAACAAGACAAAAAGTGAAAGCTGATAAAATGTATAGGGCTGTGCATAGGCCCCCTGGGCTGACCACTTAGTCCAGGGGACTGAGATCCCCTCCATGCCAGACTGGTCTTCAGGGCCAGGCCTGGTAAATCAGGCCCTGGGGGGAAGGTGGGGGAGATAAACTCCTCCCCTATGTATACACAAACTACAGAGGCAGAGGCTGCACCCAGAAGACTCCACATGCCAGGACTTCTGTGTCTCTTCCACTGGTATGTTGGGTGCTCTGGGCAGGACAGCTAGCCATAGGCCCCCTTGGCTGACCACTTAGTCCAGGGGACTGAGATCCCCCCATGCCAGACTGGTCTTCAGGGCCAGGCCTGGTAAATAGGGCCCTAGGGGGGAGGATGGGGGAGAGAAACTCCTCTTGTATGTATACTGTACCCCATTCAGGGTTTTTTTCTTTTACTAGTATTCATTTTCAAAAGCACACGGGCGCAAATGTGCCCGCGCAACATATATACTTTTTAACATCACCCAAAAATGTTCTTAATTCTTGACTGTTTCTAGGGGAAAAAATGGAATGCCCTAGATATGGAGGATAACATTCAAATAGGTCTCTAAAATCAGTGTATATGTAGACGTGACTTCCTATACAGTGGTCCTCTCTGACTGCCAAGCCTAATCAATAAACAATTCATCTATAAAATGTATATAGCCTTTCTGATATATTGCCCCTCCCCCACACCAGAGCCCCTTCTACTCCATCATCTCCCAATCCGGATTCGTTATTTTCCCCTTAATTAACCCTCTTTACCCTCAGTTCTTAACGTGTTAGGCACCAAGACTGACCTCCTGCCCCAACAGATTCTGCCCTTTCGCACACCCCTTCAAAGCTCATTATTACACCTTAACTCTCTCACCACCAACCATCAGTACCCCACATTTACTCTTTTTAACCAGTACTGCACAGTCCTAATCACAGACCAAAGTCGTGCATTGGATTTAACAACCCCCAACTATTTCAAAAGACATAAAATGGACACATGTTTTTTGAATATTTTATGTGTATTTTTTTGACAGCTATAACTCTTACTAAATATTCTTTTACAATGACAATTCTACCCACTTTTTATCTTTTATTCTCTCTGTGAGCTGTTTAATAAGAAATTTTGGTGAAAGAGTCCCTCAGTTTAATACTTATGATTTAACCATGTCATGGGGATGGTTGGACTTGTTCTTACGGCCCCCATACGCGCCGATAATGCCGCGTGACATTGTTCCTTGTTTGCATAGGCATATTAAAATGGAAAAATACTATACATACAAATAAGTTCTTATCTAATAGAGATAGGAACACACAAATCTTGTAGTGCAATGGACCTTACACCCTGAACATTGATATAATGACCTGGCACTTGGCCTCAGAAGAATGGGCATCCTTCATTCACCCCTGAACCAGGGAAGTTATCTAAGAAACATCCAAGGTATTTTATAACAACACCTGGAAGCAATCCTCTACCAGGGAAGACCTTACCACTGCTTTGACATCGACCTGCTCAAAAGAGACTTCCCTTAATACTAAGACTTGACAACAACAACGACCTGCTTACAGGACAGGGCTCTTTGCATTGCCCTTTAATTGTGAGGTGAAATGAGAGGACACTCTGCACCATCCTGACTGCAATGTAGGATATGCAGATTCCAGGATCTTTAACACAGAAACATGATACCAATAACAGAGACTGTGTGAAAAATAAAAATGTATTGGCACTATAGACAATGACTTGGATTGGACAAACTAGTTTACCTGGAGCCTAGAGTTGGATTTATGTCAGGAAACTTCAGGAGTAAGGTCTCCTTGTATTTAGGCCAAGGCTTTTCCTTTACATGTCCCTCATATTTTTTGTGGGCCTATGCAAACAATAATTGCCACTGCAACACCGGTTTTACTATGCTCCTTTGACTCTAATCCTTAAGTAAAACAACCCACTTAAACTTTTGAGGTTAACAAACTAATATGCATGTGCATGGATATGTAAAAAAGTACTTTGCCTTCAATGTTTAAGGAGTTACATAAGTTTTATCACTTTAGATTGCTTTCTGTGCTGCTAAGAAATATTATGTATTACTATCTGGGAACTTGAGTTACAAAATAATTGTACATGGGTTCTGTTTTATTTTTCTTAATGTTCTTTGGCTGAATGTTTAAAGTTAAGATATCAGCAGTGGGACTTCTGAGAATTCTGTTTATGGGTGATTGCCCTTTCACTGTAACTTTACCTTGTCCTCTCTCTTTGCAACTTTGTTCTCATAATTAAAAATAAAAAATTAAAGAAATGTATAGGGCTGTTTATTAGATAATAGGAGACACAATTTTCTGAGCCTGAATAGTATTTTTTAATAAATTGAACTGAAGGTAAAGTTATTACTCCTTATACATTTACTAGCTTAAAAAATCATTTTTCTTCTTTTATTGAGCACTTTCCAGGCACTGTAATACTTTTTGAGACTTACAGGCAAATAAGTTAAAATTCCCATATTCAAGCAACTAATAGATACATGTGGATATTCCTCCCCCAACTTCTTATTTATCCCACCTGAATGATCAGAACTGCCCATACCTGGAATGGGCGAGTAGAGGAGTCTGCATGGGGGAAGAGAGGGGATAAGAAGGAGAGTTAGAGAGAGAAGTGTAGGAGAGGCATCATCAGAGATTCAGCATCATATCCAGCATTATCACTTGAGCATCATCAAAGAAGCAGCAGCAGTAGCACCACCAAAGGGAGTTTTGTCAGTCTGGAAGCCAGTTAGGAAGCCTGGAAAAAAGCAACTGAAAGGGAGACAGAGGCCAAGAGAGCCAGAAGGAATAGAGAAGTAGCTGCTAGGAAAAGGCTTAGTATAATAGGCTATGTGAGGAGGTGTGCAGGGCAGAAGGGACTGTGAAGTAAAGCTGGCTGACTCCTGGAACTTCATCTGACTGCCTTGTGAATCTCTCTACCCTCATCCTGCAACCTTTAAACCCGCCAGACCATAGGGGCTGCAGGAGCTGGGTCAAGCCCAAAAAAGCCTCACCATGCCCATACCAACTCTAGGACACATTAATTTATATTAAGGCAACAGATAAATAGATTGAATGTAATATGATCATTAAATAATTTTTTAAAAGTGAAAATTTCAACTTTAAATAGTTGTATTTTCTTTTTAAATATTAATTGACATGTTATTTTTGTTTTGCAGTGTGTTTTCTCTTTTAGAGGCACATCTGAAGGGGCTCAGTTCTTACTCCTGGCTCTGTGCTCAGAAATGACTCCTAGCAGGACTCAAGGTATCTAGCCCTAGTTGACTGCTGCAAGGCAAGCACCTTGCCCACTGTACTATCATTTTGATATGTGTTATATTTTGATAATTGAGACAGCATTTCAGAACTCAGAGTACCAGAAATTAAGAGCAACTGAAGTTACACATCCATTCAAATTTTTCTCAAATATTAGAAGTATAAAATGAGTCACTGGCATATTTGGGGTACAGGTTATTCAAAACTTATTATTGAGTAAATATGTATCTTTTAATTTTTATGTGTTAATTATTCAAGACTTTATATGTAAGAGATTTAGAAGGAAGACTTAATTTTCATAGTCAATTGAAATAGCTATGTGTATGGGTGTGAAAATATTTGTTTTATTTTTAAACTTCACTTATTTATTGGTTTTTGGGCCACACTCAGTGTGGGGTTACTCCTGGCTTCTGCACTCAGATTATCACCTTGGCATACTGAGAGACCATATGGGATGCTAAAAATTGAACCAGGTCCTTCCCAGGTCAGCTGCACGCAAGGCAAACGCCCCACTGCTGTGCTATCTCTCTCTATATTTTTGGTTTTGGGGGCCACCCCCGGTGATGCTCAGGGGTTACACTGATCATATGATAAGCCTGGGGATCGAACTACGATTTGTCCTAAGCTAGCGCACAAGGCAAATGCCTTAGTGCTTGTGCCACCACTCTGCCCCCAAGAGCTCTCTATTTGAAGCCTTCGGTGTGTACTTGTTTGACATTTTAGAGATATATTGAGAAGGGACGGGGGAGGGAGGGAGGGAGGGAAGGAAGGAAGGAAGGAAGGAAGGAAGGAAGGAAGGAAGGAAGGAAGGAAGGAAGGAAGGAAGGAAGGAAGGAAGGAAGGAAGGAAGGAAGGAAGAAGGAAGGAAGGAAGGAAGGAAGGAAGGAAGGAAGGAAGACAGAAAGAAGGAAAGAAATATAGAAAGAAAGAAACAAATTAAGGAAGGAAGGAAGAAAGAAAGAAAGAAAGAAAGAATGAAAGAAAGAATAAAGAAAGAAAGAAAGAAAGAAAGAAGAAAGAGAAAGAAAGAAAGAAAGAAAAAGAAAGAAGGAAAGAAGAAAGAAAAGAAAAAGGAAGAAAGAAAGAAAGAAAGAAGAAAGAAAGAAGGAAAGAAGAAAAGAAAAAGGAAGAAAGAAAGGAAAGGAAGAAAGGAAGAAAAAAAGAAAGAAAAAAGAAAGAAAGAGATAGGTTTGGGACTACTTTGATTCATGTGCTTCCTGAACTTTAGAGCTATAATTTATTCACAAAGCATGCCTATCACATAGAAACAGCTTCACTGTGATTAATTAATTGAAAGTAAAAACATGTTTTCTTAAAACCCATAGATGAGTGAGACTATTCTGCATCTCTCTCTCTCCCTCTGACATTTTACTCAGCATGACAGATTCCATGTAAATCCATGTATAGAAAAATTTCATGACTTCATCTCTCCTGACGGCTGCATAATATTCCATTGTGTATATGTATCACATTTTCTTTAGCCATTCGTCTGTTGAAGGGCATCTTGGTTGTTTCCAGAGCCTGGATATTGTGAATAGTGTTGCAATAAATATAGGTGTGAGGAAGGGGTTTTTGTATTGTGTTCTTGTGTTCTTAGGGTATATCCATAGGAGTGGAATAGCTGGGTTGACTGGGAGCTCAATCTCCAGATTTTGGAGGAATCTTCATATTGCTTTCCATAGAGGTTGGACTAGATGGCATTCCCACCAGCAGTGGATAAGAGTTCCTTTCTCTCCACATCCCCTCCAGCACTGATTGTTCTCATTCTTTGTGATGTGTGCCAATTTCTATGGTGTGAGGTGGTATCTCATCCTTATTTTGATTTGCATCTCCCTGATAATTAGTGATGAGGAGCATTTTTTTATGTGCCTTTTGGCCATTTGTATTTCTTTTTTATCAAAGCATCTGTTCATTTCTTCTCCCCATTTTTTGATGGGATTATATGTTTTTTTTTCTTGTAAAGTTTTGTCAGTGCCCTGTATATTTTGGATATTAGCCCCTTATATGATGGGTGTTGGGTGAATAGTTTCTCCCACTCAGTGGGTGACTCTTGTATCCTGGGCACTATTTTTGCAACAATCCTCAGAGACAATGAAAGGAGGGCTGGAACTTCCAGCTCACTTCATGAAGCTCACCACAAAGAGTAGTGAGTGCAGTTATAGAAATAACTACACAGAGAACTACCATAATCATGTGAATGAATGAGGGAACTGGCAAGCCTGTCTAGAGTACAGGTGGGGGTGGGGTGGGATGGAGGGAGATTTGGGACATTGGTGGTGGGAATGTTGCACTGGTGAAGGGGGTGTTCTTTACATGACTGAAACCTAATCACAATCATATATGAAATCAAGATGTTTAAATAAAGAAAAAAAGTTTCAAAAAGAAAAAAAGAAATAAATACACTGACTACTATCATGATAATAGTAGTGAGTGGGAGAAGTAGAATGCCTATCTCAAATACAGGCAGGGGAGGAAGGTGAAGGAAGATGGGGCATTGGTTGTGGGAATGTTGCACTGGTAAAGTGGGGTGTTCGTTTTTATGAGTGAAACCCAACTACAAACATGATTGTATTAACAGTATTTAAATAAAGATATCATTAAAATAAATAAAAATTATCTTGCTACACTAAAAAAAAAGTAAAACATGATATTTGAATCACTGCACTAAATGTTCAAGTAACTCAATTGTTTTAATCACTAAGATACGAAGTACTTACAAAAATACTTTTTGGAAAATCAACATTATTCAGTACAGAATGGTGTATACTAAGGACTGGAGAAGGAGAGAACAAAGTAATTGATTTTAATTTTTGGTACATCTAGGATGTCTAAATTATTTTTTATCAATTATTTATTTAAAAATATGTATCACGTCATTAACATAACTGATCATAATACATTTGTTTCAGGATGACAGAAAGTGCAGTTATTAAAAAATTAAAAAAATTAGAAAATGTAAAAAAAGAAAATTAAAAGGATTGGAAAAAGAAGAGGTGAGTTCATTACCAGTAATATTCATGAAAATTGTTGTATCACCAATAAAGTCATTAATTCAATAGCAGGTTTAGAATGCTCTTTTTTTTTAAAGATATGAGATAGACTAAAAACGATGTATATTTGTGGCAGTTATTGTTGTTTGCATAGGCACAGCAAAGTATAGAAAAAATTGGAAGGAAAACTTGACCTAAAAACAGGGAAACCTTACTCCTGAAGTATTTTGGCATAAGACCAGCTCTAGGCTCCAGGCATACTATGTTGTCCAACCCCTTTAGTCATTCTCTATGGTCCCAGAAACAGCTTTTCACCATTACAGTTGTTGTTGTTGTTGTTAGGTTTCTGTAGCTATTGATCCTGGTTTCTGTACAGGTCCTGTGTCAAAATCCGGATGGTGTGTAATGTCTTCTGGTTTAGTCTCACCATTAGGTAGCATTGGAGAGAATTCTGCCCTGAAAGCTGACTATTGCTATTCCTGAGTTGTCAGGGTGTCATAAGAACCATCTTTGGAGTAAGTCAGTACCATAGTGGTGGTGGGGTCTTGTTAGAATTTTTATTCCTGGTGATGGTGTAGGAGACCCTGTTTGTTTCTGGAGATGGTATCCATGGTTCAGAGTAATGGTCAATGTCCAATAAACAGAAGTCTAAGCTGAGCAAGCCACTATGCCACTGTGCCAAGTGTTTACACTGCAGTATAAAATGTTGTGTTCTTATATCTATTAGGTAAGAACTTGTTTGTATATGTAAAATTTTTCCATTTTAATGTGCCTATGCAAAAAAGGAACAATGGCACAAAGTATTACTGGTGCATGTGGGACTGAGGAATCAAGACCAACAAGCCGCATAACCTTTTTCTTTTTTTTTTTTTTACATTTTAAATTTTTTTTTACATTTTTTATCTTTATTTAAACACCATGATTACAAACATGATTATAGTTGTATGATTACAGTCATGTAAAGAACACCCCCCTTCACCAGTGCAACATTCCCACCACCAATTTTCCAGATCTCCCTCCTCCCCACCCCCCTACACCTGTACTCGAGACAGGCTTTCTACTTCCCTCATTCATTCACATTGTTATGATAGTTTTCAGTGTAGTCATCTCTCCAACTGCACTCATCACTCTATGTGATGAGCTTCATGTCCTGAGCTGCACCTACCAGCCCTCATCTCTCTTGTCTCTGAGATACTGTTAAAAATGTCTTTCATTTTTCTTAAAGCCCATAGATGAGTGAAACCATTCTGCATCTTTTTCTCTCCCTCTGACTTACTTCACTCAGCATAGTAGATTCCATGTACATCCATGTATAGGAAAATTTCATGACTTCATCTCTCCTGATGGCTGCATAGTATTCCATTGTGTATATGTACCACAGTTTCTTCAGCCACTCATCTGTTGAAGGGCTTCTTGGTTGTTTCCTGAGTCTGGCTATTGTAAATAGCGCTGCAATGAATATAGGAGTAAGGAAGGGATTTTTGTATTGTATTTTTGTGTTCCTCGGGTATATTCCTAGGAGTGGTATAGCTGGATTGTATGGAAGCTCAATTTCCAGTTTGTGAAGGAATCTCCATATCGCTTTCCATAAAGGTTGTACTAGACGGCATTCCCACCAGCAGTGAAAAAGATTTCCTTTCTCTCCACATCCCCGCCAGAACTGCTTGTTTTCCTTTTTTGTGATGTGTGCCAATCTCAGTGGCGTGAGGTGGTACCTCATAGTAGTTTTGATTTGCATCTCCCTGACGATTAGTGATGTTGAGCATCTTTTCATGTGCCTTTTGGCCATTTGCCTTTCTTCTTTTTCAAAGTGTCTGTTCATTTCTTCACCCCATTTTTTGATGGGGTTAGTTGTTTTTTTCTTGTATAGTTCTGTCAGTACCTTGTAAATTTTGGATATTAGCCCTTTATCTGATGAATATTGGGTGAATAATTTCTCCCACTCAGTGGGTGGCCTTTGTATTCTGGGCACTATTTCCTTTAACGAAGATATGTCTACTAGAATTCCATACTAAACAGATCCGAGAATGGGGGAAATTGCTGCTACATTAAGAAGATACACAATAACGGTTATGCCTATTCAAGGAATGTATCTAAAGAGATATTCTAAAGAATATTTGTATGTACTCTTAAGTCTTTTGAAGTAAGTGGGGAAGGGGTAAGATCAGGAGCATATGATTCAGCATATGATTTGGTTTTGTGGAGTCTAGGGAAGATGGCTCCCACTAGTCATATATCAGGAAGTATCCTTAAGTGGGGCCTACTTAGCCCCCGAATCTGGTAGCAAGCAAAAGTTCACGATGGGAGGTGAAGGAAAATAAAGGAAGAGGGACCACTGAGAGCAAATCAATAGCAGCTGAGTGTCGATTTCTTTTGATGTCGAGAATCTATGTTTTGACTTTGGGAGCTGGTTGGCATCTGGCTGGGATGGGAAGAATGTTCTGCTTTGTGAGGAGTTAAGGACTGAAGGTGAAAAAGGTTAAATGTGGAGAAATAACAAGAGGGCTAAAAAAGGGTTTGCAAAGTGGTAAGCAAGGGGGAGGGGAAAGGGGTTATCTATGATTGTGGGGAGAACGCTATACAACATAGACATTATATCTATTATAGACAACATTAAACTGGCATTAGTATGGTGGACACATGCACTCATATGCATACTTCAGCAGCCGTAGAAGATTGATCTGTGGATTACATTTGAAAAGTGACCCAGATGATATGGGATGAACACGTAACAGTAAGAAAAAAGAAAAGAAGAAAAAAAAAAGAGTAAAGATGGCAAGTCTGATGTAAAGGTTTTCCTACGCCCCCTCCCACCTTAGGCCAATAGTGGTTGGTAAAATTAACTTGACAGGAGAAAAGATTCATAGATTAAGTTGTGTATAGAGATTCTTTTTTTTTTTAAAGATTTTTTTAAATTTAAACATCTTGATTACAAATATGATTGTATTAGGTTCAGTCATGTAAAGACGACCCCCCCCTTCACCAGTGCAACATTCCCACCACCAATGTCCCAAATCTCCCTCCATCCCACCGCACCTCCACCTGTACTCCAGACATGCTTTCCAGGTCCTTCATTCATTCATTCATTCATTCATTCATTTATTCATTCATTCATATGATTATGGTAGTTCTCCGTGTAGTTATATCTATAACTGCACTCACCACTTTTTGTGGTGAGCTTCACGAAGTGAGCTGGACGTTCCAGCCCTCCTCTCATTGTCTCTGAGGATTGTTGCAAAACTGACTTTTATTTTTCTTAAAACCCATAAATGAGTGAGACTATTCTGCATCTCTCTCTCTACCTCTGATGTATTTTACTCAGCATGATAGATTCCATGCACATCCATATAGGAAAATTTCATGATTTCATCTCTCCTGATGGCTGCATAATATTCCATTGTGTATATGTACCACAGTTTCTTTAGCCATTCATCGTTGAAGGGCATCTTGGTTGTTTCCAGAGACTGGCTATTGTGAATAGTGCTGCAATAAATATAGGTGTGAGGAAGTGGTTTTTGTGTTGTATTCTTGTATTCTTAGGGTATATCCCTAGGAGTGGAATAGCTGAGTCGAATGGGAGCTCAATTTCCAATTTTTGAAGGAATCTCCATATCACTTTCCATAGAGGTTGGACTAGACGGCATTTCCACCAGCAGTGGATAAGAGTTCCTTTCTCTCCACATCCCTGCCAGCACTAATTGTTCTCATTGTGATGTGTGCCAATCTCTGTGGTGTGAGATGGTATCTCATCATTGTTTTGATAGGCATCTCCCTAGTGATCAGTTATGAGGAGCATTTTTTTCATGTGCCTTTTGGCCATTTTTATTTCTTTTTTATCAAAGCGTCTGTTCATATCTTCTCCCCATTTTTGATGGGATTAGATATTTTTTTCCTTGTAAAGTTCTATCAGTGCCCTGTATATTTTGGATATTAGCCCCATATCTGATGAGTGTTGGGTGAATAGTTTCTCCCACATAGTGGGTGGCTCTTGTATCCTGGGCACTATATTTTTGAGGTGCAGAAGCTTCTCAGCTTAATGTATTCCCATCTATTGATCTCTGCTTCTACTTGTTTGGAAAGTGCAGTTTCCTCCTTGAAGATGCCTTTAGTCTCAATGTTATGGAGTGTTTTACCTACGAGTTGTTCCATATACCTTATCGTATCAGGTCTGATATCAAGGTCTTTAATCTATTTAGATTTTACCTTCATACATGATGTTAACTAAGGATCTATGTTCACTTTTTTGCAAGTGGCTAACCAGTTCTGCTAGCACCAATTGTTGAAGAGGTTTTTCCTGCTCCACTTAGGATTTCTTTCTCCTTTGTCAAAAATTAGGTGATTGTATGTCTGAGGAACATTGTCTGAGAACTCAAGCCTATTCCACTGATCTGAGGGTCTGTCTTTATTCCAATACCATGCTGTTTTGATAACTATTGCTTTGTAGTACAGTTTAAAGTTGGGGAAAGTAATGCCTCCCAATTTTCTTTTCCCTAGGAGAGCTTTAGCTATTCGAGGGTGTTTATTGTTCCAGATGAACTTCATTAGTGTTTGATCCACCTCTTTGAAGAATGTCATAGGTATTTTTAGAGGGATAACATTAAATCTGTATAAAGGTTTGGGGAGATTGCCATTTTAATGATGTTAATATTGCCAATCCATGAGCAGGGTATGTGTTTCCATTTTCGTGTGTCCTCTCTTATTTCTTGGAGCAGGGCTTTATTGTTTTCTTTGTATAGTTCCGTCACATCTTTGGTCAAGTTGACTCTAAGATATTTGAGTTTGTGTGGCACTAATGTGAATGGGATTGCCTTCTTAACGTCCATCTCTTCCATATCATTATGGGTGTATAAAAATGCCATTAATTTCTGTGTGTTAATTTTGTAGCCTGCCACCTTGCTATATGAGTCTATTGTTTCTAGAAGATTTTTGGTAGAGTCTCTGCAATTTCTGTCATGATCTCCCCCTTTTCATTTCTAATATGGGTTATCAGGTTTTTTTCTCTCTCTCTTTCTTTGTGAGTTTTGCCAATGGTCTATCAATCTTGTTTATTTTATCAAAGAACCAACTTTTGCTTTCGTTGATCTTTTGGATTGTGTTTTGGTTTTCCACTTTATTGATTTTTGCTTTCAGCTTTGTTATTTATTTCTGTCTCCCTATTTTGTTCCTTTTGTTGGTCATTTTTTAATTTTATAAGCTGCATCATTAAGTTATTCAGGTATGCCTCTTCATCCTTCCGGATGTGTGCTTGTAAAGCTATAAATTTTCCTCTCAGGACCGCTTTTGCTGTGTCCCATTGATTCTGGCAGTCTGTGTTTTCATTATCATTTGTTTTCAGGAAAGTTTTGATTTTTTCTTTGATTTCATCTCGGACCCACTGGTTGTTCGGTAGCAGGCTGTTTAATTTCCAATTATAAAGTTTTTCTTATGTGTGCCTTTGTAGTTCAGAGCCTTGTGGTCAGCAAAGGTAGCCTGCAAGATTTCTATCCTCTTGATTTTATGAAGGTATGTTTTATGTGTCAGCATGTAGTCTATCCTGGAGAATGACCCATGTATATTGGAGAAGAAAATGTGTTTCCAGGTTTTTTGGGGTGGAGTGTCCTATATACATTACTAGTCATCTTTCTTCCATTACTATTTTCAGGTCTAGTATGATTTTGTTTGGTTTCAGTCTGGTTGACCTATCAAGTGTTGACAGGGCCGTGTTGAGGTCTCCCACAATTATTTTGTTATTATTGATGTATTCTTTCAGATTTTTAATAATTGTATTAGATAATTTGCTGGTCTCTCATTGGGTTCATATATGTTTAATAGTCTGATTTCTTCCTGTTGCACATATCCCTTGATTAGTACATAGTGTCCATCTTTGTCCCTTACAACTTTTCTGAGTATAAATTTGGTGTCATCACATATTAGTATGGCCACCCAGCTTTTTTAAGGATATTGTTTGCTTGGATGATTTTCCTCCAGCCTTTGATTTTGAGTCTATGTTTGTTTTGACTATTCAGGTGTGTTTCTTTTAGGCAGCAGATTGTTAGGTTCCTTTTTTGACCCATTTTGCCACTCTGTGTCTTTTAATTGGTGAATTAATCCATTGACTTTGAGGGAGATGATTGTCATAGGATGTAATGTCATCTTTGTAGGTAAGTTTGCTGTGTTTGTTGGTCTCTCTTGTCTTAAAGTAAACCTGTCAGTTTTTCCTTTAAGGATGGGTTTTCATATGTAAAGTTTTTGAGCTGTTGTTTATTCATGAAGCTATGTATCCTTCCTTCAAACCTGAACGTGAGTCTGGCTGGGTGCAGTATTCTTGGTGAGGCATCCATTTTATTCAGTCTTGTCACAATATCCCACCACTGTCTTCTGGCCTTGAGTGTTTCTTGTGACATGTCTGCTGTAAGTCTTAGGGATGCTCCTGTGAATTTAATTTCCCTTTATGATCTTGCTCCTTTCAGTATTCTATCTCTATTTTTGGGATTTGTCATCGTAATGAGGATGCGTCTTGGGGTGTTTTTCTTTGGGTCTCTTTTAGCTGGTACTCTTCGGGCATGCAGGATTTGACTGGATGTTGTCTTTAACTCTCGGAGTATCTCTTTGATGATGTTTTTGACAGTTGATTATTCCTGGAGATCTCCTATCTGGGCCTCTGTGACTCCAATGATTCTTATGTTGTTTCTGTTGAGTTTATCAAGACTTTTATTTTCATCTGTTCACATTCCTTTAGTACTTTTTCCATTGCCTGATCGTTTGTCTTAAGGTTCTTTTCCAATTTCTTCTGCTGTGTTCAAGTTTTTTGCATTGCGTCTTCCAGTACGTTGATTCTGTCCTCAGCTGCTGTTACCCTGCTGGAGAGGCCATCCACTGAGTTTTTTCAGTTGAGCTATCATGTTTTCCAGATCTGTTATTTTAGTTTGGAGTTTTTTGATCTGTATTTGTGTTCTATTCAGATCTATCTATGCTTTCTTTGAGTTCTACAAACATCTTCCATATTTCTATTCTAAGTTCCTTATCCAAGAGCTTAATCAGATGGTTGGAATTTTTTAGGTCACCCAAGCTTTTGTCTTCATTCTCTGTGCATGGTGTTTGCCTGCAAGGTTTCCCCATTGTCATGCATGTATTGTGGTTTTTCCTGCGTGTTGTGGTGGGGTTCATTGGTTAGAAAGAGTGCACGACCACGAAGCAAAGTGGAGTGGCCAAGGTCTTCTGCTGCCTCTAGATGACAGTTTTTGGTGGTGCACTCCCTAGGCCTCTGAGGAGAGCTTCAGGTATTCAAGAAACACAGACAGGCACAGCAAAGATTTCCCTTGAAGTCCTCATAGTGATTATATTTCTTATTTTCAGATATTCCAGTTTCCAGGCTTGAGTGAAGAATTGCTATATGTTGCAAGAAATCCTAAGTGGAGCAGGGAAAACCTCTTCAACAAGTGGTGCTGGCAGAACTGGTTAGCCATTTGCAAAAAAAAGCGAACATAGACCCTTAGTTAACATCAGTGATTTTACAAGTTTTTTTTTTACATTCCATGTATTTAAAAGAATGAATAAATGATTACATATGTATTGCCTTATATTTCCCCAAAATTGTACATTTGTAGCAAAATATGGTGCTGAATGCTTGCAAACCAGAGACATTGTTTAAATAATGTAAAGATCTCTGGTAGAGGTTATGGTGTTGACATTTTATTCTGCAAGAAATTCTACCATTAATAGTATTGTAAATCATAGTTTACAATATATATAAAGTTGTAACAAAGTTCTAAAAGATTTGAAAAATAAAATGTTTCTTAATATAGTATGCATATTATTTGGCTCTCAATATTTTATTTTCCTTAAATAGCTCTTTTCATTTTTAAGAATCAGGATCTCATACTAGTACTTAACATTAAAGTTACCAATTCATCTAATATCTAAGATCAAAAGTTACCAATTCATCTAATATCTAAGATCCAAGCACAACAGGGCAAGTAAAATGTGCTCAGCTAAAAGATTGTGGATGTGTCATTATATAGGTTGGTTAAGGGTTTTCTACTAAATTGCACTATAGTTCTTGAATCATAAGATATTAGTAATCTAATATTTACACATTAGTAATTATGTCATCTCAAGATTAGATATTGGTAATCTAATATTTATACATTAGTAATTATGTAATATCAAGATTTTTAAGTGTTTATTTGCTTATATCATGTAGGATCAGTTTTGCATGCATAATAAAAATATTCTAAGATTTAAGGAGGTAATGGGGTGAATCTCTGGCATAATAAGTTCTTAGTATGTGGAATTTCTTTGGCTCAGTAAGCTTTTGTAAACATCTTCCAAAATATGACAGTGAGTGATTGTGTTCATGAAAAGGAGACATTAATCTGGGCTTACATGTAATTAAATTAGATATGGAAGAAATAGGTGATAGAAAGTATAAAAAGTCTTGGTTTTATATTTGAGTTGATGTGAAATATGAGAACTCATGCAGCTTATTTAACCTGATATCATTAAGGCAGCGCATTTTTTTCTCAAAATAGAGAGGACACATAGTGTAGTAAAGAAGATTGAAATAAGGCAATGCATAAGACTGTGCTTTCCCTACTTGTGATTGAATCAGGTTCAATTGTTCATAACCCCGGGTGGTTCCCAGTGGCCCTGAGTGCAAAGCCAAGAGTATGTCCTGAGCACCACTAAGTGTGGCCCAACACCACCTCCTCCTATTCACAAAAATGTTAATAAAGTTAATACATAGTAATCATAGACCACAAAGCTTAATTGACTGCAGTATTAGGTAGTGTTTCTTTTCTCTTTGCCTCCTTCTATTATGTTTCTAAGAACTTGTCTGTGTATACATCTTAACTCTAAAATAAAAAAAATACATATTTATGACTTTCTGACACTCATGAAAACATTTTTCCCTGTGGAAGGACAATTCTTTAAAATATGTACAAACTATACTCTCTCTAGAGAGGATTTCCAGAAAAAGACACACTAGCTAACTAGCACTCCACGTCTAAGTTGTCAAGAACCTGTGTGTCTCTTGTAAAGTGGGAAGAAACCACTCCACAATTCTTCTATTCTCTATACTTAATGAAATGCTAGCAGACTGCCCTGCTGTTCCTCATATCTTATATTTCCAGGCCTTGCCACCTGCACAACAAAAGCAAGCAATCTATTTAGAAGAGTGTTTTTCATTCTTCTAACTCTGAAGGTCTTTATTCTCAGCATGAGATTATTGCAACAACTTAACAAGCCATGTTTTCTTCCCCTATTTTCCTTTCTTTTCTTTTTGCACCTATGTCCTTTTATGTCCATTCAGGCCTTAGGGAAACATTTAGTACTTAAGCTTTGGTTTTTCAAGCTCAATCGGGTAGAAAATCTAACACAGAATGTGTGCACAAACGATAGCTCTGCACAATAGAGATGAACAAATAGCATAAAGAGAAAAGAAGCATATGAGTGTTCAGGGAGAAGGGCTGCACTTGAATTCAATTTATCAATAGCAGACCTGATGTTTTCTCCCAAGACTCCCAGATTTCAAATTGTTCACATATTGAAGACCTGGACAATGGAGGGAAATGTCTGTAAGTAATTATCATCTTAGTTTCTATGTTGTTAGCAGGATAATATTAACTCATAAATTGTTGTAGGAATGTCTTTATTTGGCTATAATTTAGAATTCTTGAATACTTTTATCTTCAATATGAATTGAACCGAATCATCCCACAGGAATATTCCCGAGCTAGTCAAATTATCATTTTGTTGGTAAATTTAGGAGAGTTTCACCAGAAAAGAAATAGCAACATGAAGCTTAGAAAAAGATAGAGGAATATATTACACTTTCTATCAGTTGAAAAATTCAGTATAGAGATAATCAAAGCGTTTTATTCTTTGAAAAAACTACAGTGTTGGCCAACTGGCAAATGATGGTAAATGATCTTCAACTGCATGCAATTGAAAGCAACATGGGATGTTGACACAAGAAGATAATAATGCTGTTTACATAATAATGCAGAAAAAACATTCAATATGAATAAATATATCAAAATGCTTCATTTACAGTAAAAGTATCTATGTCAACTATCTTCCTTCATTCTATTATACCAATTCTCTCTCAAAATTAAAGTATAGGTTATAGGTCCCTAGTTTGTTTTTGTTTTGAGAAAGAAAGAAATTTTGAAAGGGCTGACAAATTCCAAAGTGATATATTTAGAAATGAGACTAAAGAATGTAAAGCATTTGAGTAGGTCTGCAATGAGGGATTATTCTTGTAATTATTTTGTTTTTCTTTTGTTGCTCACTTCATTTCATCTTAGTTGTGTGATATGAAAAGGTAGATTTGTGAATTTTTGAATGTAAATGTTTCTATATTTCTATTTTTGAAATGGTATTTTTAAAAAATAATACTGTCACACGGGTGAAGGTGGACATTCTTTATATGACTGAAACCCAACTACAATCATATTTTAATTAAGGTGTTTAAATAAAGATATTAAAAATAATACTGTCCATATAAAGAATACTTGAAAGTAGGTAATTTTATTGAGAAATGAAATCAACTTTGTACTTGTAATAGGTTTAATGAACTATGTTATCACAGAATGTATAGTTATGCTTTGGAAGGCAAATGTAAAAAATATACTTTAGAAAGAAAACTTTATCAACAGTGTCATAACATATAGTTTGTCACTACTGCTGTTAACTATAATTTGATATTGAATTTTAAGTAAAGATGAGGAATATGTATGTGTGTATATATATATTCTTTTGGGTTTTGGGTTTTGGGTCACACCCAGCAGTGCTCAGGGGTCACTCCTGGCTCCATGCTCAGAAATTGCTCCTGGCAGACTTGGGGAACCATATGGGATGCTGGGATTTGAACCACTGACCTTCTGCATGCAAGGCAAATGCCCTACCTCCATGCTATCTCTCTGGCCCCATATGTATACTTCTTAAAAATAAAATGTTCCAAAAATTTTAAGAGTTTGAGAAAAGTCTGATCTGTGAGAGTTACTTTAAATGCTACCAAACACAGAGATACATTCTCAAAGTTGTCAAAAATTTTTATATTGATTACATGCATTTGAGTCTTTTGGAAAAATTTTGTTTGAAGAGTGTTAGGTAAATTTCAAGTCATTTCTATGTCTAGGGCAGGTATCTATGAATATCAGGTAGAAATATTGACCTGTTCATTCATAGTTTGATCTCATCCGACTCTGACTATGGCAAGAAATAGGTTCAAACTCATACAGTTTTATTATTGACTAATTCAACTTTTGCTGAAGGACAGTATTCAAAATTCCAGTTCATTAACCGGTTACATATTATCAAGATATACATTTTAAAATTAATTTTTCTTTTGGTATTATTCCCAGCAGTGCTCAGGGACTACTCCTGACTCTATGTTACACAATCCACCGAGCTTTCTCCAAACTCTTGTTTTTCATTCTGTGGATAATTTCTTATGTTGTGAAGAAGCTTTTAAGATTGATATTGTCACACTCCTTCATTTTTGTTTTGTTGTCTCTTGTGAATTTGGTTTCATATCCAGAAATTACCATTGCTAAGACCAATACCTAGGCAATCTTTTCTCTATGTTTTCTTAAGAAGTTTTATCATTTCCATCTTACATTTGAGATTTTGATACATTTCAAATAAACATTTGTGAGTGATCAGGGAGCAGTCCAGTTTTATTTTTCATATGGTTATCCTGTTATCCTGCTTAATTAATTTATATTTTCTCTTTTATGCCATTTCTGGGCTCCTGTTTAAAACATTAGTTTCTTGTGGGTTTGTTTCTGCACTCTTGATTCTGTTTAAATTGTTGATGTTTCTATTTTTATGTCAAGTAAAAGTGCTTTCTTAAAATAATTAGTTTACTTTAGTAAATTTACTTTAGTAAATTAGTAGTTGACATGACTGATCATAATACATTATCTTCAGGTAAGTGGAATAAAAATTATTTTAAAAAAAAAGGAAAGAAAAAAAAAGAAAGATGAGAGAAAAAAGGAGTACAGGAACAAGCAAATTTGTGAAAATTATTTTGTCTCCAATAAGGCCATTAAGTCATTGTCAGAAGGTTTAGTACGCTCTTGTGGCCAATTGACCATTTTGTTACTTTATTTGTTTTTGAACAAATATGGTTTCAGAGAAACATTGGCATCTAAAATTGTATGTACCTATGGGATTACAATAAAAAGAAAACTGGAGTTGTCTAAAAATTCCAAGTACTGTTGCTGATATTGTGGGTTTTGTGAGGTGTGTTTTTGACTGCCAGGTCTTCTAGAAGTATGAGAAAATCTACAGTTTCTCCACAAAAAGTCCTGGAAATATCAGAAAAAATACTGACATATCTGGAATTTTGGTCAGATTAGTTTCTCTATACAGAGCTATAGAGGAGGGCTGAAGAAGGGTATTGGCAAAGTTTGTGGGCAATGGGTACAGCAGGTGTAACTTTAGTAAGGTAGGGACTTGGTTCACCCTCGCCACCTAAGATTGCCAATAAAGTCCCTGCCTTGAAAAGCCATGCATACTGCACCAAACACACACAAATGCTGATTTGCCCAATGGTCCTGCTTCACCATCCTTCTATAACTCTCTGCAGAGAAACCAATACGACCAAAATAGCCAGTTTTTGAGCTGTTATCATGAGGACATTTTTTTGTCTTTCAAGCCTTTATTGAAGAGCCATGGCCCTAAGATTTAGATCTTGTTGAAAGCAGCCACATCCATGGACTGTACGTAGTCCTCAAAATTCGTGATCTGCTTCTCCAGCATGTCTGCCCCTACTTTATCGTCTTTAACCACACACTGGTACCAGTTTCGAAGAGCCCCAAACCAAGCCATCAGCTTCAATGCTTCAGACGCATTCCTCCAACTTGGCCATATCTGTCTCATCGTCCCAAGGTTTCACATCCCAAGACTTGGCCACAAGTGTAGGTTTAAATTCTATTTGAATTCCATTATCTCCAGTGTTTGTCACACACGTCTATGCCTACTCTGTTTGGCTAAGAAAGACTTGCGCAACAATTTCTTTCCCACAGAGGAATGCCACAACAGCCACTTTTAGAGCAGTTGCAGACATGAGGACTTTTTTTTTAAATGGTGTGATCACCCTCTCCCACATTTACTCCCACCATCTCATACTTCTGGAAGCACTGACAGCTAAAGCCAGGGTCACAAACACAGTCACTATGTCTGTACCCAGCCAGCTCCATAGACTCTCACTCTGTTCTTGAAAGAGATGTTAACCATGGTGAAAAATTTATGGGTACACTGGTCATGTAGCTAAATCTGCTTTTTTGTTTATTTGCTTTGGTCCTTACCCAATGATGTTAAGGAATTACCCCTGTCCCTGTACTCAGAAATCCCACTGGTGTTGCTTGGGGGACCAATGTGGGACCAATATAAAATGCTGGGGATCAAATCTAGGTCAGCTGTTTACAAGGTCAGTGTCCTATTTCCTATACTGTATCTCTGTCTCCCCAAACTGCTTTTTTGCTATAATTTTTGGCTATATGTAGTTTGAACTCAGGAAATATGATTTTTACAACTTGGTCTTCTTTCTCAATATTAAATTGGCTTACTATTATTTGTGATTCACAGAAATTTACTATATTTTCTATTTTGGTAAAAACGGTAGTGGGCATTTTATATATATTTGTTTGAATATATTTACATATATATGTATTTAGCTAGTATTCTTATGATCATTGAACATAGGATATTTTTACTTGTCTTTTTCAATTTTTTAATCAATGATGTAGTTTCTGTGCACATTCTTTCTCTTCCTTATTTATTTTTATACTTGATGATTTTGTGTTTGATGTGTGGGAATGAAATTGCTTACTTTTATTTTTCAGTTAGTTTATTATTATCTAGTAGCAAAGTTGACTTTATATTTAATTTTTCTTCTTATTTTTTCATTTTTAATTATTTATTTACCATATTTGCCAGCATATAAGACGACCCTTCAACCCATGAAAAACTTCCTAAAAGTCGGGAGTCATATTATATGCTGGTATACAGCATGCTGAAACTTGTTCCAGCTTCAGGGACGAGTGATCCTCACCCCTCTTACTTTTAAGAAGTAACTTACTTTTAAGAATTTTAGGAAGTTTTCATGGGTGAAGGGTCGTCTTATACGCTGGCAAATACGGTATTTCCTTTGATAGCTCTGTTATAGATTATGACACTATGATGAATAAAGTGATAATGTGTGAATCCTTTGTCTTGATCATGAATTCTACAAAAATTAGTTCAACTTTTTACCATTGAGAATGTTAACAATGAATTTGATATATATGTAAAACATTTATTATATTGAGGTATATATTCCACATATCAAGTTTGTTCAGTTTTTATCAAGAAACAGTAATTTATTTTGTCAAGCATGTTTCCAACATCTATGATGAAAATTGCCCAATATTTAGCCTCTATTTTATTATTGTAGATGTATCAAATTTATTGAGTTGTGTGTGTTGAACCATTCTTAAATTCCAGAAAGAATTCCACTTAATCATGTTATGTTTTTTTAAATATGCTTTTGAATTATATTTGGTAGTATTATGTTGAGAACATTTACATATATTCATTAGGAATTTCAATCTGTAGTTTTCTTATAACATCCTTATATATCTTTAAAACAGACAACATTGATTTTATAAATGAGATTTACAGTATTCTTCCTAAAAGTATTAACCTTAAGAGTTCTCAGGCACATGAAGGAATTGTGAATCCACAATTAAATAAAGTGATAGATAAGTAGATTTGTTGAGTAATTTAAATATATACATATAGAAAAACTCAATCTTTGTTTTTTACTGAAGGAGTATTTGTTACATCTAATGATGTTTTAGAGCTATTCCTGGCTAAGTCCTCAGAGCTGAGTATAGTGAATCTGGAAATTCAAACCAGAGTTTTAGTAGCCACAAGTAAAGCAAATATATTATATCCTATACAATTTCTCAAGTCTTAAACATCAGATTTGTAGACCTTATCTACATATAATTTTATATGTAAAGTATACCTCAGTAAAACTTAAACATGTTAGGGAAATAACTACACTAACAACTATCATGACAATCTTAATGAGTGAGAAAAGTTGAGTGCCTGTCTCAAATACAGGCAGGGGTTGGGAAGGCGGGACGGGGGTATTGGTGGTAGGAGTGTTGCACTGGTGGAGGGTGTTCTGTTTATGACTGAAACCCAACTACAATCATGCTTGTATTCATGGTGCTTAAAGATTTTATGAAAAATAGAAAAATAATTAAAAAAATAAAGATTGAAGGGGAGGGGAGTGGGAAAGCAAAGAGGAAATAAGTTCCAAATAGGTGCCAAAAGGTTTGAAATAGGTTCCAAAGCAAATAGGAAGAAGATCATTTCAGATGTTAAACTTAGGACCACAATCAACCAGGGTAATGTGATGGAGTGAACGAGACAGAAACGGCTACCAGAGAAGGCCTCATAAGAAGGTCACAGCTTTGCTATGAACTAAATGAGCAGAAGTATCTCTATCAAATAGCAGGAGTGGGGCAGGATGGGAAAATACTGGGGGGGGGGTTAGAGAAAGTGTAGGTGCAAGGAAGAAATGAGGCTGGAGGAGAGAAAAGTGGGAAAATAGCCTGAGGAGGGTGAGTGTATAGCTTTCTCTGGGAATAGCCTAGGTAGGACATGCCAGGGTTTTGGAGTAGCATGGCACTAGCAGTTGTGTATTTAGAAAAGATAGTTTTAGCAATCTAGCTGTATAGGCAGCTTGTAGGGAGGCTGGTTTTGGCAGCCCAGGTGAGAGATGAAGCTGATCTAGATTAGTGGGGTGGCAGTAGAGGAGAGAAACACAGGGCTTGGGGGCACATTTTGGAGATATCAGCAGTACTGAGGTACAAAAACAAAAAAAGAAAAAATTAAATAAATAATTCAAATGAAAAAATTATACAATATGAAAATAAGTATTACCATACTTAAAAGTTGAAACTACATGATATTTTCTACCAATTACCAATTTTAAAGATTTATTGAAGATTCTTTGTTTGCCCAGAATTATGCTTTGTACATTCTGAAGGTTTTAAGGGATGAATGAAATAAAGATAATAATAAGATCTTATGGGGCTGGAGAGATAGCACAGTGGTAGGGCGTTTGCCTTGCAAGCAGCTGACCCAGGACCAAAGGTGGTTCAAATTCCGGCATCCCATATGGTTCCCCTGTGCCTGCCAGGAGTGAGTTCTGAGCAGATAGCCAAGAGTAACCCCTGAGCGCTGCTAGGTGTGGCCCCCCCAAAAGAAAACAAAACAAAATCTTATTAATAGTCAAGTGGGGGTGAGCCACAAGAATTCTCAGGGGTTACTTCGGTTCTGTACATGTTGATCCTGCTGCTGTTCAAGGAACCAAGTAGTAATGGAGATTAAACCAACATACGGCACATGCAACAAATGCCTTAATCCCTGTATTATGTTGTCATTATTGCTGTCATTTTTGTTTGTTTGTTTCTTTGGGGCCACACCAGGTGACGTAAGGGGTTACTTCTGGCTATGCGCTTAGAAATTGCTCCTGGCTTGGGGGACCATATGGGATGCCAGAGGATAGAACCGCGGTCCGACCTAGGCTAGCACTGGCAAGGCAGATTCCTTACTGCTGTGCGCCACAGCTCCAGCCTTATTGTTGACATTCTTCATGTTGTTGTTGTTGTATTTGTTTTTGTGACACCAGGGCTCAAACCCCCACACATACAAGGAAAGTACTCTATCACTGAGCTACATATCCATCCATTTCTGTAAGATATTATAAAGATATAAACATAATATATTTTTGAAAGGTTGAATTTTTAATGCTATAGAAATTTAGAGCATGTATATTGGGGTTTCAGACAATCATTAAAACTTTGTAGAGACTAAGTAAATCTTAAATGTTAAAAAAAGCCTGATTTATAGGTACCAATTAGATAGGTGAATAAGAAATGAAACTATTGACAGAGAGATAACTCAAAGGCCTGAAGTTATTGCTTGCTTACAGGATGTCCATGTTTGATCACTGATACCATATGAACCTTCAGGCACAAAGACAGAAATAGTCCCTAAGATTCTGGCGTGAGAGTGATAGTGCAGTGGTAGGGCATTTGCTTTGCACGCAACTGACCCCGTATGGACCTCAGAGTTAATATTCTTTGGGCAATTGCATGAAGCAAGTGATTTTTCTAGTGATTATTGGATAAATAATTATTAATGATATGAGAGTGAAGCATGGATAGAGTGATGTTAGAGACCCAAATTTCACCCTTTAGCCTAGACATGTGATGGTCACCTTAGTATAAGAAATGTATTACATGAGTCTAAAATGAAGGTCATAAAATTAATTAAGAAAGTATTTAGGTGTAAAAAAAAGAATTTATCAAATAGAAGACTGAGCCCCGAATAAGAGTCAGTAGACTATGCATAGATGCAAAAAGAACTTGGATACATAATAAATTCATTTTAAATATCATAAAGCAATCTTTTAATTTTTATGTGATTTAAAAATAAAATTTTGTTGAGTTTCAGTCATATAAAGAACACCCCACTTCACTTGTACAACATTCCTACATTCCAATCACCAATATTCCTCATTTCCCTCCTCTTCAACTAGAATCATTTCTGTAATTAAGGTGCTTAAATAAATATTAAAAAAATAGGATAAGTATTAGGCCCAAGTCTAATAGTAAATAACATACTCTTTAAGGCCAGAGAGATATAACAAAGGGTAGGGTGTTTGCCTTGCATGAGAATGACCCAAATTTGAGTCCCAGAATTCCATATAGTTCCACTAGTACCACCAGGATTAATTCCTGAGCACAGAGCCAAAAGTAACCACTTAACATTGCTGTAAGTGAACCCATACCTATATACTCGAGTATAAACCGAATTTATGCCGAAAAAAAAAACCAAACTCGGCTTATACATAAGTCATACAGGTTATTTGATTCTGTGCACTCCCACGAAATCAAATGCATGTAGTGTCCAGTCATCTTCTGCCATCAACTGGAGTCCACAAGTCGCAGATGAGCTGAAGAAGAAGGTGGATGAACTGAAGTGGACGCCACTGAACTATTTAACCCACAGTATTCTGCACTTTGTATGAGATTGAAAGCAGTGATGATGATATCTGTGAACTCAGTGATGATGACAATGTCTATGCTGATACCCTCACATTGGATATAGCTGAAGCTATTTGGACAAACAGATGATGATGAGGAGGAATCCAGTTTGGAAGGATTTTAACCTTTGTGATTTAGCTTGATTATATGTTAAGCCACGGTTTTCTGCACTTTATTTAAAGTTTTAAAGTTATATTTGGTAGTTTACAGTTTTTCTTTAAAAAATGAAATAAATTAAATGCCTAAATGGATGTTTGACAATTTTTAAATAAATACTTTTTGTCCAGAATCTTGATACTGAAAACAAAAAGGCAGCTCAGGGAAAAATGAGCAAGAAAACAAGTTTTTTTTTTTAATGCGCAAATCCTATTAAATTATTTTAGTTTTATTTTACAAAGGACAGCAAAATGTATAGGCATTTTGGATGCTAATTTGATCTCTTTGAACTTTATCTTCTCTTCCCAAGGCCCAGTGGAGATTACTGTGTTTTGTGAAATTGGCAACTTTATAAATCTCCTAATGTACATCTCACTACATTGTGCTTATTGTTTATGACTATCTCTTATGGCTATCTCTTTTAATCTATGGAGAGCTAATAGAAATAGACTTATTTTGGTGATAATGGTTTTTAGATAATGTATGGCAATATATTCAGTACATGTTGGGTAAATGAATGGATAAGCAAATGAGAAACAGCGTCCTAAGTCTGTGTCCTTAAAAATGAAATAAATTTAAATTATAATTTAATATTTACCCTACTCTGTGAAGTTAAATAATACTGATATATGCAGTGTTCTCAGTCTATTCTCTGATACATAATATGTATTTACTTGAGAGCACCAACTATTACTAGTAATGCTACTATGAAGGCAACTGGACTCATAACTCTATATTTTTCTCTCCCTATACTCCCTATACACTATCCCTGCTTTGAAAATATACAGTTGATGAAAGTGATGATAATATTAACTAATTAACTGATAAATATGACAGATTTATTATTCTTTTCTTTATTTCAATTGACATTTTTTCCTCTTTCAATTGAAACCTTAGTTTCTCATATGCATTAGAGAGCTTTGATCTACAATATGTAGATACAAATATACATAATATGCATGTGTATATGCTAGTATCTATATAACGTTTGTGTTCTATGGATCATAGTTGTCATATATGCATTTGCATATACCTAGGAAATATATAAATAATATATTATTTATACATTATATGTCAGACATGTATGTCTATAATATGAAAGAGAGTAATGAGATTTTCTTGTCATAAGTAATATTGAAGAAAAAAAGCACAATTTATTGGGAAGCCCAAAAGTATTTAAACTTATTAAGGCAGTAATAAAAATGGCTGTCTTTGAAGAATTTGACCAATATCAACAGGAGTTACTGGGGCAATTTAAAAGTAGTTTTCATAGCTTTGTTTTCTTACCAACTAAGCAAACATGAAAAATGAGACTAAATATGTGGCAAGGGTTGCTCTTTATACATTTTCTCTAGCAACTTCTACATTAACAAATAATTTGTTTAAGAAACACACTTTGTGCTTTTTATTAAACACAAGATCAGCCAGCCTGAATTTCTCTGAATAAGGAGACTTAATTTGCCAGTGAACTATAGCTTTAGGTTGACCATCTGGAAAAATAAACTCCTTAACAGCCATGTAATTTGTCTTTTGTCTGGTTTCAGGCAGTAGAATTTTGAGGATTAGTATTGAGCAAACAGCCAGCAGGCACTTTTCTGGCTCCATGAAGCCCTCTCCCTTTTCCAAAAAGGCATCTTGCTAAGTTACATGTTAACAAATGGTCCTTACTCCTATAATACTTTTGTCAACACTGTTTATATAAACCTAATTTTCAATTGAAAAAAGCCTTCTTTTCTACTTGGGGATATAATGCCATATGGACCTAAGCTGAAGGTCAGCAAAAGCATACTGCCTGTAATACTGGCCAACACACCAGCTGTGCTCTTGTGCTAGACAGTGTGTATGTAGGGGGGTGGCAGGAGAAAAACTTTCTTATAATGTTTACTTCACCTTCATCACATCCCATCAATTTATTGACCTGTTTCTTTGGGAAATGTCATAGAGGTAGTTTCCTTGTTTCACTAAAACTAATTACTATTTTCTCCCAGAACTTAACTAACATGTCATCTTTTTAAAGACCTCATTGCATAAGTAGAATTTTTTTTCAAACCAATGTCAAAAACTGTGTTTGCCTAAATAAACACAGAAGTTTTAGAGAACTAGTCCTTGTTATATTTCTAAGTGCAGTTTTGCAATTACTCTCCCCATACTTTTCTTGATTAGAATTAAGAATACAAGCTAATTGTGGTTTAAATATTAATTGAGAGAGGTGAGATAGACTTGGATTCTAACATGCATCTGCTATTTTAGTTACATGACCTAGACCAAATCACATCATCTTCTGAATTATGTTTTACCTTTATTTTTATTTTTAAGTGTATCAAATAGATTTTATTTTTTAATTAATATCTTTATTTAAACACTTTGATTACAAACATGATTGTGGTTGGGTTTCAGTTATGTAAAGAAGACCCCCCCTTCACCAGTGCAACATTGCCATCACCAATGTCCCAAATTTCCCTCCTTCCTACCCACCCTTGCCTGTAATCTAGACAGGTTTACTACTTCCCTCATTCATTCATTCACATTATGATAATTCTCAATGTATTATTTCTCTAACTGCACTAATCACTCTTTGTAGTGAGCTTCATGTAGTGAGCTGAAACTTCCAGCCCACCTCTCTTTTGTCTCTGAAAATTATTGCAAAAATGTCTTTTATTTTTCTTAAAACCCATAGATGAGTGAGACTATTCTGTGTCTATCTTTCTCCCTCTAACATATGACACTCAGCATAATAGTTTCCATGTACATCCATGTATAAGAAAATTTCATGAATTCATTCCTGATGAATGGCTGCATAATATTCCATTGTGTATATGTACCAAAGTTTCTTTAGCCATTCATCTATTGAGGAGCATCTTGGCTGTTTCTAGAGTCTGGCTATTGTAAATAGTGCTGCAAAGAATATAGGTGTGAGGAAGGGATTTTTGTATTTTATTTTTGTGTTCCAAGGGTATATTCCTAAGAGTGGTATAGCTGGATTGTATGGGAGCTCAATTTCCAGTTTTTGGAGAAATCTCCATATCACTTTCCATAAGGTTGGACTAGACTGCATTCCCACCAGCAGTGGATAAGAGTTCCTTTCTCTCCACATCCCTGCCAACACTGCTTGTTCTCATTCTTTGTGATGTGCGCCAATCTCTGTGGTGTGAGATGGTACCTCATAGTTGTTTTGATTTGCGTCTCCCTGATGATTAGTGATGTGGAGCATTTTTTCATGTGCCTTTTGGCCATTTGTACTTCTTTTTTTTTATCAAAATGTCTATTTCTTCTCCCCATTTTTTGATGGGATTAGATGTTTTTTTTTTTTCTTGTAAAGTTCTGTCAGTGCCTTGTCTATTTTGGATATTACACCTTATCTGATGGGTATTGAGTGAATAGTTTCTCCCACTCAGTGGGTGGCTCTTGTATCCTGGGTGCTGTTTCCTTTGAGGTGCAGAAGCTTCTCAGCTTAATATATTCCCATCTGTTTATCTCACTTCCACTTGTTTGGAGAGTGCAGTTTCCTCCTTGAAGATGCGTTTAGTCTCAATGTCATGGAGTGTTTTACCAACGTTTGTTCTATATACCTTATGGTATCAGGTCTGAGATCAAGGTCTTTAATCCTTTTGGATTTTTACCTTCGTACATGGTGTTAGCTTTTTGCAAGTGGCTAACCAGTTCTGCCAACACCACTTGTTGAAGAGGCTTTCCCTGCTCTATTTAAGATTTCTTGCTCCTTTATCAAAAATTAGGTGATTTTATGTCTGGGGAACATTCTCTGAGTATTCAAGCCTATTCCACTGATCTGAGGGTCTGTCTTTATTCCAATACCATGCTATTTTGATAACTATTGCTTTGTAATACAGTTTAAAGTTGGGGAAAGTAATGCCTCCCATATTCCTTTTTTCAAGGATTGCTTTAGCTATTTGAATGTGTTTATTGTTCCAAATAAATTTTAAAACTGTTTGATCCAGTTCTTTGAAGAATGTTATGGGTATCTTTAGAGGGATCGCACTATATCTGTCTAATGCTTTGGGGAGTTTTGCCATTTTAATGATGTTAATCCTGCCAATCCATGAGCAGGGTATGTGTTTTCATTTACATGTGTCCTCTCTTATTTCTTGGAGCAGGGTTTTATAATTTTCTTTGTATAGGTTCTTCACGTCTTTGATCAAGTTGACTCCAAGATATTTGAGTTTGTGTGGCACTAATGTGACATTCCATATATGCCCTTGTTTTTCTTTCAGGCCATCCCCATGGTTTTGGCCCCTCCCTAAACCTACTACTCTAAAGTCTGTAATCTCCTTTCCAGGGTTTATTATAAATTGATATTGATCATATTCTACATTTGTTTCTATCTATAACATATTAGTGAGATCACCTGCTATTTATTTCCCTGCCTCTTTTTCTTTTGATCAATATGATGTCCTCCAGTTTCATCCAAATTGCTGTGAACTTCATGATTTTATGTTTTGTGAAATGCATTAGTATCCATTCTGTATATATACCAACGATATCTTTATCATCCACGCTTTTAGACATTTATTTTCCATTTCCTGGCTATAGTACTAAGTGCTGTAGTAAACATAGGGGTGCATATACTTTTTCAAATTAATTTTTCTGTGTTGAGAGATAGATGCTTTAGAAGTGGAATAACTGTGTCATATGCGAGCTCTATTCTTATTTTGAGAAATTTCCTTATTGTTTTCTATGGAGGCATGACTACCATCAGTGAATGAGAATTTCTTTTTTTCCACATAGTTCAACACTGATTGTATCCAGTATATATATATAAGTCCCTCCCTTCCTCCCTCCCTTCCTTTCTCTTTTCCTTGCACCCATTCATCCTTCCTTCCTCCCTCCCTCCCTCCCTCCTTCCTTCCTCCCTTCCTTCCTCCCTCCCTCCCTTCCTTCCTTCTTCCTTCCTTCCTTCCTTCCTTCCTTCCTTCCTTCCTTCCTTCCTTCCTTCCATCTTTCCTTCCGTCCGTCCCTCCCTCCCTCCCTCCCTTCCTT
>NC_064848.1:49207756-49352756 GCF_024139225.1 Suncus etruscus
ATAAAAACTAAATAAATGGGACTTTAAACAAAAAAGTTTCTGTATGGCAAAATAAACAAAGCTAAAAGACAGCTAACTCCATAGAAAAAAATATTTGGCCTACACACATCAGATAAAAAGTTGATGCCCAGGGTCCAGAATACACAAAGTTTTTACAAAGATCAATAACAACAAAATATTTAAAAAGCCCTGTCAAAAAGGGGAAAGGAAATAAACGTACATTTTTCTGAGCTAGACCAACAGAATGGCCAACAGCACATGAAAAAATGTTCATATCCAATTATTATTGGTTAAATCCAAATCAATAGAGACAATGAGATGACATCTTACATCAGTGAGAATGGCACATATCAAAACCACAGAACAATTGTGGTTGGCAGGGTTGTGGCAGACAACCTATGTTTAACCACTGCTGGTATAAATGTTGTCTAGTATAACCCTTCTGGAAAACAGTATGTAGTGTTCTGAGTAAACTCAGAATTGTGTTGCCATATGACCCAACAAAGCTCACTGTTGGGCATCTATCTCTAGAACAGAAAAACAGGGGCCGGGAAGGTGACGCTAAAGGTTAGGTGTCTCTGCCTGCAAGCGCTAGAGTAGGGATGGGACCGCGGTTCAATCCCCCCGCGTCCCATATGGTCCCCCCAAGCCAGGGGCGATTTGCTGAACGCATAGCCAGGAGTAACCCCTGAGCGTCAAACGGGTGTGGCCCCAAAAACCAAAAAAAAATATATATATATATAAAAAATATAGAACAGTAAAACATTTATTCAAAAGAATGTATAGTCATCAACATTCATTGCAGTACTGAGTATAATAACTAAACATTCCAACTTAGTTGCCCAATTAAAGTTGAGTGGATCATGAAGATGTGGCATATATACAAAATGGCATAGATCTGGTATATATATATATATACACAATGGCATACTATTCAGCTGTTCAGAATGATGAAATCATGGAATTTGCTGCAACATGAATGGAGCTGGTAGATATATTAAATTAAGTAAGCAGAAGAAGGATAAAACACTGGGTATAGCATTTATATAATGTGGTATTAGAGAATAAATAAATGAGGTAATATATTAATTTAAAGGGGGATTTACCCAGATCGCTCTTGGACCCACAGGCTTGGGAGGAGAAGAAAAGAGTGAAGAAGAAGGGGAAGAAATACAGATAAGATATAATGAGCATTAGGGATTGATACTGTGTTTTGCCCCACAATCCTCTAATGTTATTTGCAATAAATTTTAAGAAGATTTTTCTAGAAAGGAAATTTTATTTGAAGTACAAAGGAGTTTTGGAAGGAGACAAACTTATTAGTTTAGATTACTCCAATGTAAATAGAAGGTAGGGAGGATGGCAACCTTTTTGATTATGTACTAAGCTTGTCATTTAAGGAATTGTGCCTAATCATTTGTTTGCTGAAGGTATTATGAAAAGTTGCCATTAATTATATATACATACATATATTATCAATCGTTCTTATGAGAACCATTATGAGGCTCTGCAATGCTTATTTCTCTGGTACCCTTCAAGGTCTATAATTTGGGGGGTTTACACCTTATTTTCTGGTGCTTATAAGTAAAACTATTTAAATAGGTCTCACATGCATTGTTTAGAAAGTAGACACCAAACAGGAGGGCCTTTCTGGCCACCAGGGAACTTATATGGAAGAAGCAAAAGAGAACTTATCATTTTGAGTACTGCTAACATTTATTGTGAGTCAAGTGATAGTGTTTTCCCTTCTCTCAGTGCTTGTTATAAAAGATGATAATTAAGTGGGTGTCTCCTTAGACTTCCAACCCTACTTAAAAGCATTTCTTCTGTTCAAGTTTTCAGCTCTAGCCTTCTCCTCAGTGGAGTGTGGAAAAGCAAAATAAGAAGACCTTATGAAGCTACACAATATCGGTCTGTCTTGGCTAATTGTGGTTGTAATATAAGTGACTTATTAGCTGGTAGCAAGATAACTCATGTCAGAAACAACATAATTTGGATGTTTTCATTTATAAGAAGGAACAGAATGTGACCTGCTGATACGTCTCAGGCAACTCACTTCCTGAATGATTAGAACTTAGTTATTGTCTTGAAAGCAAATAAGAAAAGACTATATTTTTGCAGAGACAGTTTATCAAAGTATCATTAAAAAGAGTTTTAATTAAAAAGGTTGCATTCCAATATTCCTATCTACCCTTCATGGGTGCTTGTTCGAGAATCTCTTTTTAAGATATTGTTCTGTTTTCCAACATGTATAGAAATAGAAAACCAAAGCTGAATAAACATCAAGTGATTAACAGGATATTGTTAACTTGGCTGAAGGGCTAAGTATTCAAACAGGGTTTTTCTGACAGCATTGTTCTAGCACTTTCTTTAAAGAATATTTCTATAGCCATCTTGTTAGTGGGAAAAGGAAACTTTTTTTTTCTAAGTCAGTATTGCTGCACTTTGTTGTTTAAAAAAGAAGAAAAAGAATTATCAGGATTTTTTTTTTGTGAATTTGCGGAACAAAAAGTATACAGATCCCATAGTCTCTCAGATAAGCTTGTTTTAAAACCTCCTGTTTGCTTGCCACAATATCTCATTGTTTCTGGAGTTGAAGAGTTTTAGTTTAGATTAATTTAAGCTGGGGTTAGCTTACACTTTGTGATTCCCAGTTTTCAGATTCCTGATACATCCTAAAGACAGACAGAATCGCATTTATCCAGGACAGTTTCCTAAACCTCAGGAAAATGTGCTTGTTGACAGTAACCATTTGTATAGCCTCTGCTGCAGAACTCTAGGCCAGTGTCTATGACTGCAAAATGTCAAATGCTAGGCTGACATGGAGTTTGCCAAGTCTCGAATGAATCCTTTAATTCAAAGACTAAGATTAAAAGAAAGATTTTAAGGGAAATCATCACTTCCTCAAATTGGATTGAAGCTTGAGAGGGATCAAGGAGCTTGGAAACTAGTCCCCAGGGAAAACAAAGACTAGAACATGGAGGAAAAGAAAGGCAGCACTGCTGATTATCTCCCCTGTGGAGAGAGTCTCTGCCCCTTTGGCTTCCTTTGATGAGATTACAGACTTCTGAACTTCCCTGCTAGGAAGGTAGACATGTCGAAAGACATCATTCTAAGTAGGCCACGAACACATTTATTCTTGGGAAACTACACTCTTTTGCTCTCTAGAGTGACTTAATCATGTTTTCAGTTTTCTGGTTTCACGGACCTGAGACAGGAGGCCTCTCTGAAACTGCTCTAGGCTAAGATGAGAAGTTTTAGGTTTATTTGCAAAAGTCATAAAAAATTGAAAGATCTAAATCACTGTATTTTAAATTTTATACAATATTCTTCAACAGGTAAGGAGACACTTTAATGGTCTCCCTTGGCACTTCTCGTTGGGATTGTTTTAATTGCATTTCTCCATACTTTACTCTGATGGCTTCCCAGGACTACCTTTAAATTGAAGAAAGAGGATTGGGATCTGACCTCTTATTTATTTGGATTTTTAATTTTAGAGTTAACTTATAAAGGAAGTCCCACTACTAACTATGTTTTTCTTAACACCATAAATGTCAGGGGGAAATTGCTGTTTGTCTTTTAAATCGTTTCGGCACCTCTTGAGCTTTTATCCACTATCCTTCCCTTACACATTAATGATGATTAGACTAAAGCTTATTATATACTTTTAAAATATTAGAATAGGATCACTAAACCCTTAGATAAAAATAAAAAATTAAGTGGAGTAAATGTTTTAAATATTATTTTATTGTATAGAACCTCAGAGAAAAGAGGTTTGCTAAGAAATTTAGCCTGTATATTGTATACAATTGTATATAATTGTACATCTTCCTTAATGCAGTAATGAAGAGTCTTAGAATTATTGAAAATGCCTTTATTTTTTTCTCCCTTCATAGCTTTTTAGAAGTAATGACTATGTAAAGCCTATATCTTGTATGACATTTCATAGAAAATATATTGTTCTATGTACTGTTTAATGGCACTTCTTAAGAATATGTAAGTGTTTTAAAAGAACTCATCACCTAAGATAAGTACTATCCACAAATGCTTTTGAGTACTTAAAAAACTGGTGAGGGGCATTTTAAGAACTAAATTTTAAAATAATTTTATTTAAATTATCTTAAGTTTAAATTTATGGAGCACATGCTGCTAGTGATTATTGTACTAAATATTGAGGTTCTTGTTCAGTTGTTAATCCAAAAAATAAATGAAAATAAGGTTACCTTATTGATTTTATCATGTATTTTTAATGTGGTTTGAATTAGAGATAATGGTGATTTAAATATAGAAACAGCCTAGGTCACATCACCTCAGTTAATATCCCAACAAAGCACTGGTTCATGATTATATGGGGTAATTATAACAGAGCTGTCACTGAGCCATTTTTCTCCTAGACATAACTGCTATTTATTATTTTTCCTTTGTTGTTAGATATTCTGAGGAAAGAGTGAGAAAGAATTAGAAAGTAAGTGGAAGAGAAAATCAACAGAAAGTTAAAAATATTATGAGGATGAAGAAAAGGAAAGAGGAAAGAAAGGCAGTCATATAAAAGTTGAGAAATTTCTCAATATCAGAAAATTGATGACTAATATAAAACTAAAACCTTTTATCTATCAGCTTGTGTAAATGGAGAATTCCTATTCAAATGCAAAACGTTACTGTAGAAAATCTGGGACCATTGCACAGGTGAACCTAAGATTACACAATGAAGAGAATTTAATGGTTACTGAACCATGACAGAACCCTTATACTAACGATTTACATTCCTAAAAGCCATTGTCAAATCAAAGAACTTACTCTGAATGAGCATGGAATGTTAACATCTGGCTTAAAAAACTGAGATAACAGTTTCATCCAAAGTCTTAGGTAAGCTTTTATCCTTCCCCTGTTATTCAGGGGAGGGATATTTTGCACCTTATCCTTCTTTATCCTTCTTCTTATCATACTACTTTCTTCACAGGTGTTCAATAAAAGAGATATCTTGCTGAAAAACTGTTTGGATTCCATTACAGATATGGTATTCTGGAAGAAGAGAACATTTGTAGATGGGAATATTTTGAAAGTTTAAAGCTTGCTCCAGATAGTCCTACTTTGAATAGAGTTCCTATAGTCTAAGCAGCTTCAAGTAATTTCTGTAGAGACTTAAATCTATTATTAGATACAAAAAGCTCAGTACAGTAGTGTGCAAGACAGATGCTTACTGACTCTTTAAGGGGTATCATGTACATATTCTTTACCATATTCAACAGTGACTTTCTGGTGTACTCAACTTGTGTTTGTTCCTCCTAGAAGGAGTAAATCTGTATTATGAACTGCATGCTATATAATGCAGCATACTTTAGTGAGATCTGTAAATGTCCTGCTTTTCCATAGAGGCAGCCTGTGAAAATTATTTTCTCTTCAATTAAGCCTCAGATGACATAAACTTGGCTGATTTAAGAAATTTAAATTTAACAACTTAGAAGTCCAATGAGAAGTGTTTACCAGCCTCTTCACCAAATGGTGTTGGGACAACTAGTCAGCCACATGCAAAAAAGCAAACACAAAACTCCATCTATACCATGCACAAAGGTCAAAGCCAAATGGATTATAAGACCTTGATATCATTCCCAAACCATAAGGTATATAGAACAAACACATAGGTAAAACACTCCATGACATTGAGACTAAAGGCATCATCAAGGAGGAAACCTCACTCTCCAAGCAAGTGGAAGCAGAAAAAAAAAAAAAACAGATGGGACTATATTAAGCTGAGAAACTTCTGCACCTCAAAGGAAATAGTGACTAGAATACCAAAGTCACCCAAAGAATGGAGAAACTCTTCACTCAAGGGGCAAATATCTAAGATAATAAGGGGCTAATATCTAAGATATACAAGATACTGACAGAATTTAACAAGAAAAAAAAATCTAGCTGCATAAAAAATTAGGAGAAGTGAACAGACACTTCCTCAAAGAAAAAAAAACAAATGTCCAACAACACATGAAAAATACTTCATACCACTAATCATCAGGAAGATGCAAAACAAAACAATGAGGTACCATCTCATACCACAGAGACAGGCACACATCAAAAAGAACAAGAACAATCAATGCTAGTGGGGATGTGGAGAGTAAGAACTCTCATTCACTGCTGGTGGGGACTGCCATCTAGTCCAGCCTTTATGGAAAACAATATGGAGATTCTCAAGAAACTGGAAATTGGGCTCCTAATTGATCCAGCTATTCCACTCCTAGGGATATACCCTAGGAACACAAAAATACAATACAAAAAATCCCTTCCTTACACCTATATTCATTGCATCACTATTATACAATAGCCAGAATCAGAAAACAACCCAGATGCCCTTCAAAAGATAAATGGCTAAAGAAACTGTGGTACATATACACAATGGAATATTATGCAGCTGTCAGGAGATGAAATCATGACATTTTTCTATACATGAATGTACATGGAATCTATTATGCTGAGTTAAATAAGGCAGAGGGATATAGATAAGTCTCACTCATCTATGAGTTTTAAGAAAAATAAAACAAGACATTATTGTAATAATACACAGAGAATAGAAATGAGGGCTAGAAGGACTGGCTCACAATATGAAGCTTACCACACAGAGTGGTAAGTGAAGTTAGAGAAATAACTACATTAACAACTATTATGACAATGTTAATGAGTGAGAGAAGTAGAATGCCTGTCTTCATACAGGCAGGAGGTGGGAGAGGAGGGAGAAGAGGGCCATTAGGAATGTTGCACTGGAGAAGGGAGTTTGTTCTTTTCATGATTGAAACCCAACTACAAACATGTTGGTAATCATGGTGCTTAAATAAAGATACTTTTTAAAAAGACGCTCCCCTGTGCCTGCCAGGAGTGATTTCTGCAGTCTGGAATAATCCCTATAATCCCTAAGTGCCGCCAGGTGTGGCCAAAAATATAAATGAGAGAGAGAGAGAGAGAGAGAGGAGAGAGAGAGAGAGAGAGAGAGAGAGAGGGAGAGAGAGAGAGAACAGGACTTTGACCACATATTTTTGATATAGATATATTACATATTCCAGTGTTCTAATGCAAGAGGATAACAAAAGAATTGTATCCAAAAGATCCACAAAAAGTTATAACACAACAACTAGGGAAAATGTACCCTAAATGTGTATAATCAATTTGAGGTAGATATTTCACCAATATACAAATGTCAGAAATGATCCTTAACATCTTTAGTCATCAGGACAATAGAAATTATTATGTCTCCTACCTGCTTCATCAGGTAGATTTTGGATCTGGAAAATAGTTTGTAATAATGTGCATGTGCTTTGCATTGCATGTTAGAAATTCAGATTTGATATCTGGCTCCCCTGGATCTCTACAACCTTTTTGGAAGAAACTCCAAGCAAGGAGAGGAGCTGGAAGTAGCCCTTGAATACTATCAGTTATGCTCCCCACAAAAACGAATGCAAAACGATATTTTTAAAAAAAAACATAAAAGAAAAAATAAGAAAAAAACGTAAAGATCTAATAATTTGAGCCTTCACACATGGTCAATTGGAATGTAAAATTATACCACCACTTTGAAAGAAGCTACAGAAGTTCCTCAGAAAGTTAACCTTGAAGTTGTTATATTAACTCATTTATTCCACTACTATGCGTATAATCAAATAAAATAGAAATAAAATAAATAGAAATAGAAATAAAATAAAATAGAAACTGTCAAACAGAAAGAGAGAGAGAGAGAGAGAGAGAGAGAGATAGAGAGAGAGAGAGAGAGGCTTTCCCTATAATCACCAGCCTTGTGAGCACCAGTGAAAAGAAACTTGATTTAGGGGCTGAAGAGATAGAGGTAGGGTGATTTCCTTGCACACAGCCCACACAGGATGAAACCCCTTTTTTGATTCTGGCATCCCATATGTTATCCTGAGCCTGCCAGGGGCACAATTTCTGAGGACAGAACCAGGAGTAACCTCTGAGCACCACCTCCAGGTGTGATTCAAAGGCAAAACAAAACAAAAACAAAACAACAAAGAAAAAACAAACAAAAAGAAACTACTTTAATACTTTGAAGGAAGATTTTTTTTTTTGTGGTCACCATCAACAGCTTAGTCAATGAGCAGTAGTATACATGAAAACCAGTGAGGAACAGTTATCATCTTGAATTATTTTTATTTACTCTTTGTTTTCTCAAGCACTCCCTATTACTTATTACTACTACCACTTACCTTGAGCAAGAGCATGCCAACCCTGTGGGGTATTTTGATTTTGTTCCCTATTTCTATGGATTTTAGATGTTATTCTATGGTAAAGCTTCTTTTCCTCATGTTTTATGTCTTCTCTACTTTGTTTTAATTTTCTCTGCCCTATGCATATATCTTTCGTCATCATTAGAGATACACACTTAAGGAGTCATTCTAAAGAGCAACATTAACTGTATTATTTTACATGCTCAACAAGATTTTTTAATGCTGTCCCAGACCAACGCTTAGCTCAAAAGCAGCCTGTAGTTATTTTCATGAGAGTGTACTTCAAGGGTTGAGAAACCCTATACTCTTAGGCCAAGGGAATTCCCTTTCTAATCTCCCCAATATTTACTGTGCGTGTTGCCAAAAAAAAAAAACAAGAGGAGAGAGAGAGGAGCCTGGAAAGCACAAATTAATTTTTTTGGTTAGTGTTGTTTGTTGCCTTTTTATTTTTTGCTTCTTCATTATTTCGAAATATGGTTACTGGTTTGGTTGTTGACTTTATTGCTGGGGTGCTGTATTTTTATTTTTTTTGTATTGTTATGTTTTTCTTCCTTTTCCCCTTTCTTCTCTTAAATTGATATTTATAGCCTCTAGAAGGATTCCTCCCATTTTTGCTTGTTTGATTTTTGCCCCCTTCTTTTTTCCTTTCCTTCAAACAGAGCCATATAACTTGAACCATCTTGTTCTGCCTCATAAATTGAGGGGGAAATAATGGATGGTATCAAGACCAAATAGTCTATGAACATTGAGTAGAAATAAAAGTGATCAGACAAAAATACCAAATCCAAAGCCAATGACAACAGAATGATACCCAATCTACAACAAGCTAGACACAGAGGACCACTTATACTAGAAACCCGGGGGGCTAAAAAGGGAGATATGGGATGCATGCTGGGAGCAGGGATGGAAGGACAACATTGGTGGTGGGAATGCCTATGACTCAAAGTCACTATGTACCTAAAATATTACTGTAAAAGATTTTTAATCCACTTTGGTCAAAATAAAAATTATTTAAAAAAACCTTTAGGGCCAAAGGGTCACACACTGCAAAGCCAGCGGGGGCATTTCAATATGGTGCCAGATCAAAGCTGAGTTAGGTTCATGCATAGCATATGCCCTAATCTTTTTTTAGTTATTTAAAACAACTTTATACATACATGATTGTGTTTGGGTTTCAGTCATGTAAAGAACACTACCCATCACCAGTGCAACATTCCATTCACCAATGTCCCAAAACTCCCTCCTCCCCACCCCAACCCCTTGCCTGTACTCTAGACAGGCTGTTCTATTTCCCTCAAACATTCTCATTATTAGGATAGTTCAAAATGTAGTTATTCTCCTAACTAAATTCATCACATTCTGTGGTGAGCTTCAAGAGGTGAGCTGTAAATTCCATCTCTTTCTCTTTTGTGTCTGAAAGTTATTATTGCAGGAATGACTTTCATTTTTCTTAAAACCCATAGATGAGTGAGACCCATCCCTGCATCTTTCTCTCTCTCTGACTTATTTCACTCAGCATAATAGATTCCATGTACATCCATGTATAGGAAAATTTCATGACTTCATCTATTCTGACAGCTGCATAACATTCCATTGTGTATATGTACCACAGTTTCTTTAGTCATTCATCTGTTGAAGGGTATCTTGCTATGGTAAATAGTGCTGCAATGAATATAGGTGTAAGGAAGGGAGTTTTTGTATTGTATTTTTATGTTCCTAGGGTATATTCCTAGGAGTGGTATAGGTTGGTGTCGTATGGGAGCTCGATTTCCAGTTTTTGGAGGAATCTCCAAATTGCTTTTCATAAAGGTTGAACTAGACGGCATTTCCACCAGCAGTGGAGAAGAGTTCCTTTCTCTCCACATCCCTGCCAACACTGCTTGTTCTCATTCTTTGTGATGTGTGCCAATCTCTTGGGTGTGAGGTGGTAGCTCATAGTTGTTTTGATTTGCATCATAATACACAACATCAAAACAAGAAAAATAAAAACCACATGATCATAACAATAGATGCAGAGAAAGCATTTGATAAGGTCCAACACCTATTCTTGATCAAAACTCTCAGCAAGATGAGCCACACACAGGATGAAATCAGGCCAAAAATGGAGCACAGCACAGAAGACAGGCAGATAGTGGTGCTGGTATCTGAGTTCCAGCAGAGTTCAGCGGCTTCCCCTTTCTGGGCATGGTAAGCTTACCTCCAGGGAACGGCTTCAGGGAAGGAGAGCCATCAGCAGATGAGCCACACACAGGATGAAATCAGGCCGAGTATGGAGCACAGTACAGAAGACAGGTAGATAGTGGTAGTAGCATCTGAGTTCCAGCAGACCTCAGCAGCTTTCCCCTTCTGGCTTGTAAAGTAAGTCATTTCATACTCATTCACTTGCTTCCTGGGTAGCTTCAGCATGCAGTTTTTTTTTGGGTTCACTTCCCAGGGCTCTGTGGAGAGCTTCAAGGATTCAGAGAAAGACAGAGAAGCACAGGACAGAGGCTCCCTTCAGGGTCCTCAGTTTCCTCAGAAGAAGCTCAGCAGGGCGATGATTCCGCAGGTACAGCAATCGAGCACTGCCACCTGGCAGTCCCCATGGTCAGCCATTTTTTACTCTCTCAACTTGCTCACTGGGTAACTTCAGAATGCAGTTTTTTGGGGTTCGATTCCCAGGGTTCTGAGGAGAGCTTCAAGGATTCAGAAAAAGACAGAGAAGCACAGGACAGGACTCATATGCCCTAAATCTTTGTACTCTCTCTAGATCAAAATTATTCACATAATTTTTTCAAGTTTGTATATTTAAGATTTTTTTTTGTTTTTATATTTCTTTTTTTTTTAATTATGAGAACAACTGATGCAAAGGAAGAGGATAAGGGTACAGTTTACTGTGGAAGGACAATCATCAAGAACAGAGTTATCAGAAGAGATCCCATTACTTACACCTTAATTTTGGAACGTACAGTCAAGGAGCATTTTAAGAAGAAATAAACAGAACCCATGTAAAATTACTTTTGTCCCTCAAGTCTCCAGATGTACAGTATAACATTTCTTAGTGGTACACAAAGCAATTTAAAGCCACAATATTGGTGTAACTCCTTAAACATTGAAGGCATAGTAATTTTTTACATTTCCAATGCATATGTTTATGTTTATGTTATGTTAACCTCAAAAGTTTAAGTAGATTTTTTTAATTTAAGGTTTAGAGTCAAAGGAGCAAAGTAAATATTGGTGTTAGAGTTGCAATTATTGTTTGCATAGGCCCACCAAAAATATGGGTTGACATGGAAAGGAAAAGCCTTGGCCTAGTATACAAGGAGACCCTACCCCTGAAGTTTTCCTGGCATAAGACCAGCTCTAGGCTCTGGCAAAATGAGTTTTGTCTAATCAAAGTCCTTTTTTTGTAGTGCCAATATAGTTTTATTTTTCAAACAGTCTCTGGTGTTGGCAAAGATCCTGGAATTTGCGTATTTTTTTAAGTTTTTAGTATTTAAAACTTATATATAAGTTTTTTATATTCTATATTTAAGTTTTTTATGTATTCTTCAAATTTATTAAATTTCTTTCCAGGTATATTTGAGATATTAGAGTTAAATTCAATTGTAATATCTTTCCTGCTTCTTGAACTGTAAATTTCTTGAGCGTAGACATTTTTATGATTCTTTAATCATGTAACAAGACAAGCAGGATGAAGAAAGAGGACCAGAGAGAACTTTTGGAGGGAAGAAAATATCTTTTGAGGTTAGCATTATTGTCCCAAAATTATTCTCCATAATTATTATTTTTCTTTTGTGACAACATTTGTACTAAAATGTAGTTTAAGAACAGACAAGCAGCACAATAGAGAAAGGGGTATTTATAAAAGATCAGTGAATATAGAATACTGATACTACAATGGATTATAACCTCTGAGCTTTAGTTCCTTATTGAGAAAAACTTGATTACTATTTCATGGTTATTGTGAAGATAAAAATCCATGCTTGTACAATGATTAGCATACTGATTCTGTTTCTCACTTAAGTGTTTGCTTTTTGCACTCTTCTAGAAGGATATTTTGCATTTCTTGGCTTCTCTTTTCTTCTATAATAAAATAAATTTATAGCATATGTGAAAACACCTTATAACATGTAATTTTAATAGTGTAATATTAATCATAATGTGCATATGTTTTGATGTAAATGCTGGTTATACTTTTTCTAATGATAAATTAATTAGAAGTGATAATTAAGTGAGAAGGTCCAAGAAAATAAAAGCTATAAGTTTGAAATCAAATTGTAGAAATGGCATGGGCTTGGAGATCCATCAAAACATGAGTCTGAGTTATCAGCTCTCTGCCATAAAATCTATGCCACCTTGAACAAGTGTACAAAATCACTGAAACTTCATTTTTACACCCACCTGGACTAAAAATGTTCCCACAACCAGAGTGTTGTGAAGACCAATGAGATGAGTAAATGAAACATATGGCACATAGTTTGACATTTGTTGAGTGCTTCTATTTTTGCTTCTTTTCTTTTCTTTTAAAGACCTACAGCCAGCTGTAGTCCTCATAATACCTCTGGGCTTTTCTATGTCTAAAGGATCTGAGCACAATTTTTTAAGTACTTAATCAGCTACCAGTGAGTGATTTAGGCCTCAGGGAGAAATAGATCCTACTTTTAAAAATGCATTCAGACATGATCTCCTTGTTTACAAAAGGATTTTTTTTTTTGATCCACGTATGTCTCATGACACAGTCTAAATCTCAATGCTTATACAGTTAGTCATTCTGGCCTTGTCTTGCGGGCACAGAGCCAGCATAGCTCTTGAGAAACCTCAAACATTTCATGGCAATTTTCTATCTTTTAAGGGGTTTATAATGAGTTGTTTACCATAGGTCTGTTTTTTAAATTTTGAGTTGTAAATGTAGAATATATTCTTGGGAAGCTTCATTTTAAAATAGATATTTAAAGTAAGTTTTACAAAGTTTTTGAAGGAAGATTCTGGTAATAAAACAAGCACTTTAAAATTCTATATATAAGCAGGTGAATTTATATTAATTACTTATTTTGGGATGATAATGGTGGTTAATATATTCTAGGGTGCAAAAATACAATATAACAATTCTATTTTTTCTTTTGTTTTTAATAAAAGAGTATATTTGAGAACTAATGAAGCATGGACCACTATATTTATATCAGTCTATCTCATATAATAGGAGATGACATTCTAATTTGCTACTTTGTTATTAATATTGCTAAAGAATATTATTCCAGTTACAAGATATGACATTGAATGAAAATAGTGATGTTCCTTTTCTTCAGTGATAGAACACTCTCCTCATGATATTTTCCTTTCCTTTCTGATATTACAAAGATATGAACTTTTACTTTCCTTCACTTGTATTTCTGGCAAATAACTTTTAGTTTTTCTAGATAAATAATTTGTAATCAAATAACCTCTCAGCTTCAGATTTCTTAGGGCATACATTTACTGTTTTAATCTTCCATGTCCACTTATGCATTAACAGAAATCATCTCATTTAATTAATGAGGGAAAGAAGCTCAGTGGGATTATAAGTTTTTTAATTATCACAAGGTCTTAGCTAGCAAATGAGGAAATAAGTTGAAATTATGAAGTGGGTGTGAGGAGCTGAAAACATAGTTATTAGGTTTTTATCCCCCTGATCTACTGTACTAACTGTTTTCTTACACTAACTTGCAAAGTTTCTCAAGTGGTCTTTTTCTGACTAGAAGAAGATTATGTAAGGCTAGTGAGGTAGCACAGCAGAAGGGTGCTTGTCCTGTATAAGGTCTACCCAGTTTGATCCTGGAATTCCATATGAGTCCCCCCCCTACTACTGTGTTTTCCTCACCCCAGTAGTGATTCTTGTGTGCAGAGTCAGGAGTTACCCCTGAGTACTGTCAAGGTGTGACTCAAAAACCAAAACCAAATCAAAAACACTCTAAGATTTTATAATAATAACATTTCATTCTCTTTCATTCCCTAACAGAAAAAAGAGCTGGAAGATCATGTTTTGAGAAGAAGAGAAAAAAACTTTTGGTTTTCACCTGCTCTCTTTCAGGTGTCTGCTATATATCATTCAGGTGAATATTGGGGTGGGGGAAGAGGAGAGAACTAAAAAATAAAATGAAAATGTGGAAACACCAATGAGGCAGTAGATGCAAGCTATTTGTAAATCTTGATCATTTATATTCTCCAATCTTGTATGGTTCTTGAATTGTGAAAATAAGAATAAACTAATATTTGGTAGCTCTATTCTTATAAGATAGAAGAAGGCTATCTTATCTAAGGGAACATGGTTAGAGATAAATGTCTGTACTTATCATTTGTCTATGAAAATGCTTCTCTGTTGAGGGCCAGATAGCCCCTGTTGGGTCTGTAGTTTATTCCAAGGATGGCCACTGATGAAAGGTGTGTACGTGGGAGGACCTCTGTATGAGACTAGGATATTGGTGGGAAAAGGAAAAATACATGTTTAGAAAGGAAATATAGCTGAGAAAAGGTTCAGAAGCACTAGTTTAAGCCACTGATTCTCAAAATTTGGACATATCAAGATTAGTTGAAGAGATAATCACCTGAAGGGCAAGACTTCACCATAAAAGCAAATGTTTAGAAGACTAAGACTTTGGTCTTTCTGTGATTTGATTTACTTCTCAAGATTTTCACAAACATCAAAGTTTTAAAAACTTTAGTCTAAATTTGTGTCCCATCACTTAGTAATGACTATAAAAGAGCAATCGTACAAACTTTTTAAAATAGTTTGGAAAGATATGCTGTTTGACATTTAAGTTTAAGCATATTTATATTGTATCTGATCATTTGAGACTGAGAAGTTGATTTTTATTGTGTAACAGTTTATCTAAGAGGACTCCATTTTGTCCCCTCTACGGAAGACAAATGTGAGCCTAGTCAGGCCATCTGAAAAATTCTTTCTTAAATATTGCTTTTCTTATAGGAAAAAACATGAGGGAAAGGGAATTAATCTTGACCTCATTGCAGCCAATGCTAAGGCATATTTTTTGTAATCCAAAGGGGCAGTGCCAATTATACCTGCAGGCAGAAAGAACACACCTGCTAGCTACATGGGTTTTAAACAGTTTGTAGTTGACAAGATTACAGAGAACACTTGTTATGACACTAATAAAGGAAGCTGATTTACAAGCAAGTAATCCTTATTAAGAGGATTTTAGGAAGCTGGACACTGAAGAAAAGCAGGCAACTGTGAAAAGAATATCTTTTACTTATCTTTGTCACAAGCAATAATTATCCTTAAATTGTGTTGGGATTAGATAAAGCAATCAGTTGTAATAGAGTTGATATCTGGGGAGGGGGAAGTTTGAGTCATTCAGAGATAAACCTCTTATTTAGGTTCCTTTTCCTTGACTATCTTTATATTTCTACCCCACCCCTACCCTTTTACACAGTGATGGCTGTTGGGGTGAGGAAGGAAAGACTTTGGAAGTGCTCCTTAACCGGGCTTTTGTATGCATTGTCCAAGGTTTAGGGCTTTCTCATCAACAGATTTCCCTGCCCTGTCATTAGTCCTAGAGGCCAGAGAAACTCATTCTCATGAGCTGACCCATGTAGCATGCAGGTCACCTCTGATGGAAGCTCTCTGTTCTCTAGAGGTTTCTGAAGATTCCCAGATGCTGAAGCAAGAAGTAAATATGGAGAATTGCTGGCACTGTGTAACATTTCAATATTGAACCATTGGAAGAAATGGAGTTCTATTCGATGTCTCAGTACATGGTTTTACTAGGACCTGCTAGTTTTTCACCTTTCATAGTAGAAAAAAGTCTTTGTGAGAGCAAGTTCATTTTTCTTGATTGTTACTAAATTTTAGGAGATTTAGTATCCCCCTTCTATTTCCTCTTTAGTTCTGCTTAAAAACAGGTAATTGGAGAAGGGCTTGGAAGTGTAATCTTGCCCAAAGGCTAAGCTGGCCCCCTAATGACAGGGTTGTTCTTTACTGAGGCAGTCTTGCACTCATTATCCCTAAATTAGTTCCCCCTTCTCCTTTGCTTTATTATTCATCCACCCCTTTCATTTTCATTTGGATTTTTTCCAGTGAACCATGACAAAGTGTGTCTTTGTAAGATTGTATGTCTGTGCAACAGTACATCTGTGTTAGTGTGTGTGCCCATATGCATGTCCCTCTATATCATTATTTGTTTAAGTCCAGATAGTATAAACTGGACATAAATCTTTGATGTTGAGTGATTCAATGTTGAAAGTGGAAGAAGCTGAACCTCAGTTGCAAGGTTTTCCTTGTAACAGTCAGATACAGCTCAAACCAAAATTTAAGCATTGCAACTGAATGCAAATAAAAACTGAGCATGTTTTTGTAAATATATAATTAAGGCCTTTAGAATCCTGTATGTATGTATGTATGTATGTATGTATGTATGTGTGTATGTATGTATATAGTTAGACATACAGCCAGAGGTAAAGGTAAGAAAATGCTGATGTAACTTTTTGTGTTCAGACATGAATTGGAATTCCCACTGACTTCTTGGTAACCTAGGATCAGTTTATGTTAGTCAGTTTACTCATATAACTAGGGATAATAATGTCAATTTTACAAGTTTACGGTGAGAATGAAAAATAATGACATTATACATCCTTAATATCTATTTATCTATAGTATTTGTTAAAATAAAATTACATTATACTAAAAATTGTCATTTTCTTATAATAAACTGAAACACAGATTAAAACATTTTTACTTATTTGCTTAAAATATGAGCTAGACTTGCCACAGTGGGGAGTGGAGGAGTGTAATTAGTGCAGAGAAGGGACCACAATGACAAAGATAGCTGGAAATGATAATTCTGGACAAGAACTGGGTGCTGAAAGAAGATAGTAATTTGTGTGACACCCCCTCAGTAACAATATTGCAAGCCATATGTCTAAAAGAAAAAAAAAGGGAATATTGAGAGACAGAGAGAAAAAAAAAAGCGAGAGAAAGAAGAAAAATGTCTGCACAGAGACAGGCATGGAAGAGGACAGCAGGAAGATATGTTGGTGGTGGGAAATGTGCACTGGTGAAGAGATGGGTATTGTACATTGTATATCTGAAACTCAAACATTAACAACTTTGTAACTGTATCTCATGATGATTCAATTAAAATTTTTATTGAAAAAAGAAACCCAGGAACAATACCAGCCAATTATAATGTTTGACATGTATTTAGAACCTAATTAAAATAAAACTGTGAAAAGAAGAAAAAATCTGAGTTTGAGGCCTGTCTCCCACTCCAAAATGTATTTTGACAATTAAGCCAAATATTTTCAATTTGTATATTAGGTACTTCCTTACCAACTCATCTGATTCAGAGAGCTATAGCTCTATAGAGGTAATGTTAGCAACTTTGCTTGTTCTAGTTCTTAGTGAGCATGTGATATTAATATTATTAAACAAATTCTTTAAAATTTTTCTTATTATAATTTAGATTCTGTAGTTTGAATGGTATTAAAGTGTGTAAATTTGATATTCATGATCTCTGTGCATCCTCAATGATTTCTCCTTCAAAGGTAACTTTCTCCAGACACTCATCTCATAGCTTACACTTACTCCAGGTCTTTCTTCTACCTTACATTTCCAAAAAATGACCATCCCTCTTTGACTCTAGCATAATCCAGCAAAAGAAAAAACAATTTTTCTTCAACAGCCCATTTATACCAATGTACTCTTCAGCTTCTGTAGCACAGACAATCTTGGGTTATCTCGGTTATCCTATCTTGCAAAGATATTTTTTGTTCTTCTACCTTCTAATTTTTCTTTAGTGAAACCAAAGTTAGCTGAGATAGAGTTCACATGGTAGAGATGAGATGAAATTTTAATTCCTGTTGGGGTAATTTCTTCCCCAGTAAAAAGTACATTAGAAACTTCTTATATTTTTTTAAATCATGAATCTAAAGTTTTAGATACAGAGCATAGGCAGAGACAGTCTTTTTTAATTCTGAATGTTTCTGTTCTCATTGCGTTCTTCAGTAGTAAGCTAACAATTAGCACATAAAGATAGAATGATCAAAAGGGCTTTTGAATGTGTTTCTATCTCTAACTCAACTGTTTCAAATGAATAATGAAGAATGAGAGTAGAATGCTAGAGCAATGGAGGTGAAATTTTCAAAATAGTTAGAAAACTTCATGACTAATTTTAGTTTCAGGCCTAGGTCTATGAAAGGAAATATGCTGGGAGTACAACAGAAAATATGATTTTAACATAAAAATTAAAATACCTAATCTAAAGAATGTAGTACAACTGCTATATAAATTAGGAGGTTTTCTATAGATTTATTTCAAAATCCATATTTTTGCTTGTTTAAAGATAAAATTATGTAATTTTATGATTTCTAGTTTAGGACTTGTAACTTTATTTCTATGACAAGATCAACTTGTTGCTTTCAGGTTGAGTCTTTCCTGCCTTTACACAATGAATAGATCAAGTTTAAATATGCCTAGTCTGTACAGTGGTTTCTTTGAGCCATAAGAGAATTTGTTCTCAATTAAAAAGCCAGTGACAATTTAAAATTCTTTATGTAAGAACCAAACATTTCTTTGTTCAGGAGATGATTTGTTAGTTGGGAGTGTGAATGGGAACAGGGAAATAACGACTAATTTCATCACATGTCACAGAAATCCAGTATAATGCATTTGGCTCAACCCTTTCTCATCTGAGATTTAAATAAGTATTTATTTTTTAAAGGAAATTTAATCTATATGTATCTCCCTCAGTATCCTTGTTGGCTTTTTCTTTTCTTTTGCTTGGAAACAGGAAGTTATGTTTTTGCCAACATTACAAAAGATATAAAGATTAAGTGAATTTTAATCTTGGCAAATAGCTTCTCTACTAAAAGGTTGAATAGGTTCCAGGCAATAACAAAAAAAAGATAAACATTATCTTTAAGTGTCTTCCAAGATACAATGGACAGAGAAGACAGAGTAAGTTCTAAGAATTACTGATTGCTTCATTTTGTCCCAAAGCCAATATAATTTATTCTTGAATGCATATTCTCAAAGGCATAGGTGATGGTACAATTTGTTCAAGCAATTCTGGTGGTAGATATTCATGGCTTAGAATAAAAAGAAAAATTACTGTAATAACATTTTTGACTTTGATAATTTGTGCCCTTCAAAACAAAAGTTATGAATACATGCTGTTTATTCCAAGGAGACTCACTGTTTTGATTTATATATTTTTAATCTAAAATTGAGATATTATGGAAAACAGAAGGCAATAGTTTTAAATCATGCCCCAAAAGCCCTTATTATCTTCTTTTCTAAATTAAGGGAATTTTTTTTTTCTTAGAGCTTACTCACTACTTATCCACAGTAAAAATTTGACTTTGTGACAAGTTTTATTTTCTGTGTTTACCTCAGTTAGCCAAAGATTTGCCCATGGAAAATGGCTTTCTTTAGACTGACTGCCTTTGGCAAAAATAAGGAATCCTAGGAGTAGTGAAGAATATTGGAAACCAAGTTTTGCAGGTTTCAAATAATAGTGTAGTGTGAAGAAACAAGAACAAAATTTGGTAACTCTCTGGTGATTTGTAGCATTTAGTTGGAGCAGGAGGCTTTGATTATGTGGAGTCAGGTATTAAGGTTCTTAGACTCATGAGAGCACAACATAAATTTTATTTCTGTGTGATAGGAACATAGCCAGGTTTTGAAACCCACTTTTGCCACAAATTTCTGATTTGATCAGAATCCCCAGGATATTCCTTACCCCTCTGGCAAAAGTCACATCGTCTTAAAACATTCTTTGGTCATCCATGTTCATCTAGAAATAGTCTCACAATGTAGATCTCAGTACCAGAAATTTCAGCACATCCTTAGTATTAGCAGACAAAGAAGGTCCAGCCATCAGCCAAGAATTAGTCCCTTAAGAACGGGGGTCAAACAATTAATCTTTTAATAAGTTCCTAGATGATTCAAAAAAAGTGATAATATTTGACATCCTAAAAGTGGCTCTAAAGTCTAACGCTTTTAGATTTTTGGTGTATATTATAGGACTTGGAAGATAGGAGTTAGGGGCATACTGATGCTTGTTGGATATCTGACACATCCTGTGACATCACTTGACACCCTTTGGACATAGTCCTTGAGATTTCCAATCAATTCTGGGGTTACCTGGTGGCCTCCACATCTTGAGGCCGAAGAGATATTGTTTGCTCAGGACCTTAACATAGAATCATCAGACTTATTTGACTGAATATTGGTGGGATTGTCCCTGGGAACTGCCTAACTGCCTCATCCTCAGAAAGAAACAAAATAAATCTGCAGTGGATTTTGTTGTAATAGTTGGAGATAAATAAAAATTATCTGATTTTAAGCACCAATTATATGTGAGTGATCAGCAATTTCCGACAATTTTATAGATAATATGGCTTGTTTTTCCTTGGGTTCCTCAACCTCTGAACCCCTATTTGGTTTGGTCAGCCCAACCTCTCAGCAGTGGCTATAAGCAGGTGTGATTAGATAGAAAACCTGCACGTACCATTTGCTAAGAGAATTAAGTTAGATTCAGACAGTAAAGTAAAAAAAAAAGTGTGCCTGGTGGTTTCTTTTTTTTCATCGGATTTTTTTTTGAAGTAAAGCCAGTGTCCTTTTCTTATGTACCTTATTGGATTCCTGATAGAACTTCTTACTTTGGACTTGAAGAAAAAGAATCAAGATTTCTAAGATTGCTAAGTTCCTCCCCTCATGAGAAGTTCCTTCTCTTTTCTCTTCTACTTTCTAATAAAGTTTTCTACCTTCTAAAAAAAAGAAGAGTTTTAGAAACTCCAAATTCAAGATAGAATTCAGTCTTTTTTTTAATTACCAGATTATATAATACTCTCCCTTGAGTAATTGCAAAAGCTAGGGACCAGAGAGATATTACATCAGATAAGGCACTTTTCTTGTATGGATATGGCTGACCTGAGTTCAATTCCCAGCAGCTCATATGATTCCCTGAGCTCAAAAGAAATGATTCCTTAGTGCAGTGCCAGGAATAAGTTCTGAGCACAGCAAAATGTGACCACCAAACACCTTTTATTTCCTTTTCAGTAGGGTATTTTCCTTTGTTTCCTATCAAATAATGGTAATAAGTAGCTTTAAAGCTCCATTTTGTACATAACCCAAGTTTGTAATTTTTGGTAAAAGTAACTCATCTAAAGAACACAATACAATTTCTGCTCTACTTTGGCACAAGAGACTAATTCCCAACTTTAATCCACAATGAATAAAATTTTTTAAGGGTTAAACATAGGCAAAGAAATGAAGAGTTTGGTTTTATTTCCAGATTGTTGAATATTCATGCATCTGGACTACTGGGCCTGTATCACTTATGACCACAGAGACCCATTTGTCAATTTACTCAAAGTTTTTCCCTTCTATTTTCAAGCCATGATTGGTTTCCAGTTTTTTTAATAGGGGGTGCATCTTCCTTTAAAACTGTAATTTCAAAAGCAGGCACCAAGTGATACTGAAATGAGATGACTATCTGTTAGTAGTAGACAACTTTGGAAACTTCCTGTTAGAAAAAGGAAAGGAACCAAATCACACAAGTAGCCAGGTTAGGAATCACATCAGTGGGAACATGTAGTCAGAGACAGACAGGTACTAAAAAATCAGCGAAGTATTTAATAAGACATTTTCCACCAAGTCATATCCTTAAAAAACTGAGTAGTAATTGTATGTCAGGCAGATATATATTGGAGAATTTAATTAAATCCTGTTATCAATCCAGTGAAATACAGGTTATTAGATCCTATGTATGCAAAGTAAGTAAACCAACTTTTGGAGAGATTTAGTAATCAATGTTAAAAGAACAAGTGAATCAGAAACAGTATTTCAACTTTGGACCAGTCTTTTGTAAATTCAGTCATTAATCATTTAACCATTAGCTTTTCAGCATATCACCCTTCCCCTTGTATTTTCTTCATAACAAATATTTGAAAGTCATCTTTACTATGACAAAATAAAATGTATAAATAAAATAAACTGTCTACATATAAAACTTTAATATCTTTAAAATAGAAAACCATACAACAATAAAATGAGAAAACTACTAATATATAAAACTACTAATATAAAAATAGTATATTGAATACTACCTTTAGGAAAAATGTGTATGTTATGATTCTTTGTATGATATTAAAAGTATGCAATATTAATCATGGATTTGTGTTTCTCTATACTCTGACTTTGAGTATAGAGAAGGGAATGCAATGACAATAAAGATAAATAAGGTGAGCAGTGTTAGGAAAGTTGTATATCTCAATAAAATATTACTGAGTGTATGAATCACTTTTGTTAACAACTGAAAATATGCACTAATAATCTCTGAATTTTAATTTTTATTACTATAACTCAATAAATATTGAAGTCACAAAACTAAAATATAATAGGAAAAATAAAATGTTTTAGAAAAAAGTATATATATAAAATGCTTGGGATCATTTATATTTGAAGACAAGGTTTATACCTAATATTAGTAAAAAATTTTGATTTCACTTTTGAATTGCATATTATCAAATTTTTTCCTGGGGCTGGAAAGATAGCACAGTGATAAGGCATTTGCCTTAGATGAATAAGGATGGTGGTTTAAACTCCAGAATCCCATATGGCCCTTCCAGTCTTCCAGGAGCGATTTCTGAGCATAGAGCCAGAAGTAACCCCTGAGCGCTGCCGGGTGTGACCCAAAACCCAAAAAATACATTTTTCCCCCCACAGTTTGAAGCTGTATTTGATACCAATGCATGTAGGGATTCAATTAGAATGGGAAGTTGTGAATGCAGATAAGTATGAGGTTCTATGCACACACACATACACACACACATATACATATATATGATGCTATTTTTTGTTTTGTTTGGCCACAAGTGGAAGTTTCCAGGGCTTACTCCTGGCAGTGCATGGAAGACCTTATGATGCTTGGGTAATTGAATTGCATACAAGGGCATTACTGCAAACTATCTTTCCAGGTCAAATGGTGCTAATTTTAATCGAAAGATATATTATGAAAAAAATTCCAAAACTTTTCCAGAGTCACTTATCAACTTGCTTGGTAATATTATTTATTGTCAATTCAGTAAATACCATGCAACATTATTTTTCTTCATAAATTTTATTCTATAATTTGAATTTAATGTTCGGATAATTGTACATTGAAATTTTATCTACAAGGTATGCTCACACATTGAAATATTGAGTTGCAGATACCGCTTCACTGAGTAGAATCTTCTTTCATTCCAGTATGTTTTGTATCCATACCTTTGTCAACCAAATGTAGAACTATGCCCAAACATTGTGCCAACACAAATTTCCACATTTATTTAAATTTCCTAAAAAAAATGTAGATAAGTTAAAAGCACTTCTCTAGACAGTGAAAATTTTCAGGCCCTTCTCAAGTGCTTCTCTTTTGCTAAACTTTCTAGAATTTTCTCCAACCTCATCAACATGCCATTCTTTTGTCCTTTGGAACCCAAAGCTATTTCCAAATTAGAAATTATATTCATATTTTGAAATTTTTGTTTTTTTTCTTTTTTTTGATATAGGGCAAAGCAAGTACTCTATCCCTGAAATATTATTATGGACCTTGGAATTATTTTTTCCTTTGGTAACTAACACAGTTTAGGTTCATGTTCCACACTAACTACATGTTTATTATAGCATTAATGAAATGATTAATGAAATGATTTATCAGATTTACCAAGCCAAGAATTATATAAGCAACATTAGAGTGAATTTATTTTTCTTTTTATTATCACACACATAATATTTTGTTGTTTAGTTTGTATTTATTAGAATGAGAACAAAGATAGATTGAGAAATAAATAATTCTCTTAAGAAACAATACAATACTTTAAAAATATTACCAGTATTGAAAGGCACATAAATAGGGATAGTTACATTAAGACTTCCTAATGTCCTTTCACTGAAAATTAAGGTATGATAAGAAAACTTACATAAGGAAATTAATATTATTTGAAAGAACAAAATGTGATTCTTAAGTTACTTCTGCTACCAGTGTGAAAGGGTGCCATGTAAAACATTATGCCTAAAAGGGAAGTTACATTAACTCTGCACCTGAAGTGTTATCTGAGTTTTAATCTGTCATCTGCAAATGATCTCAACAAAGCCTTCATTCATTACTGGAGGGGCATAGATATAGAACCTTCCTACCTAGTTGTGAAGTGGTTTACAAAATTATGATTAGACAGACTTGTCTCATTTCCAATTCCTCCCAGCTGTTAAGAACACTATGATTTTTTTCAGATCTCTGCTCATTGGAAACAAAGAGGTACAGTATAAGTATATGCAGAATCTCAGATGAGCGACCATGAATTTACTCTGTAAACATGTGTTGGACTCCTTGTGTTTATTTTTCTCATAAACCTAAAAGCGCTAATAGAATTAAGATTTCCAAAAAACCCAACCTTGGATATGTTTTACTACAAATGTAAACAAAAATAAAACATTAGAAAAAGATCACAGTTGCACCTCTATAGAGTTCTTTCTGAAGATCTTTTTTTCCTGATATGTAAACACACAGAATTCAGACATGATTGAGCATAGCACAAAAGAACAGGTCAGATTTTTACAATTTTCTATATGCTGATTTTGGATAGGAAAATATCATTCTTAAATATAATTAGCTGATTAAAAACTTTCCTGTGTGTAGGACCTGGAGAGATAGCACAGCGGCGTTTGCCTTGCAAGCAGCCGATCCAGGACCAAAGGTGGTTGGTTCGAATCGCGGTGTCCCATATGGTTCCCCGTGCCTGCCAGGAGCTATTTCTGAGCAGACAGCCAGGAGTAACCCCTGAGCACCGCCGGGTGTGACCCAAAAACTAAAAAAAACCAAAAACAAAAACAAAAAAACAAACTTTCCTGTGTCATATTGGGGAGAAGTTTAGTAAATTCTTTGGAACGTATTATTGTTGCTGTTGTTGTTGTTGTTATTATTACTATATTATTATTATTATTATTATTATTATTATTATTATTATTATTATTATTATTATTATTATTATTATTACTATTGTCTTTGAGCTACACCCGACATGGGTTACTCCTGGCCCTGTGCTCAGAAATCATTCCTGCTAGACTCAAGGAACCATCTGAAATGCCAGGAATTGAACCCAGGTCAGACACATGCAAAGCAAATACTCAACCTGCTGTGTTATCTCTCTGGCCTCTGGACTTTCTTGATTTATTTTTTTTAAAGCTAAGATATTCAATATTGGCATTGTATTTAGAATATTTTTATCTAAAAAGAGCCTAGTGATATCACATTTTGGGGGGGAGTTGGGCCAATCAGGGCTCAGGGGTTGACGCTCAAGGGTTACTCCTGGATATGTGCTCAGAAATTGCTCCTGGCTTGGGGGACCATATGGGACGCTGGGGGATCAAACCACGCGGTCAGTCCTAGGCTAGTGCTGGCAAGGCAGACACCTTACTGCTTGTGCCACCGCTCCAGCCCCAAGATGCTACATATTGCCACTATGTGTTTGGTAGACTTGAAACTCTTCCACAGATCTTTCTGATAGGATCCCAGTGAGAAGTAGGGCTGTAACTGAATAGAAGAATCCTGGGATAACAAATGCTCCGGGTGACAAATGCCTCTGCTTAGATTAATCTACAAGGAATCTGTCTGGCTTTTTCTATTTACTAAGCAACTCCAACTTAAACTGATGCCTTCCTTCAAAATTTCCACTGTAGTCAAAATGCAACAACACCTTTTCTAAGGGGCCTGGCCAGTGATAAGTGGGCACTACAATCCTAAAAATTAGGTTGGGTTGTAGGGCTATTGATATACAACAGGATAGAAACAAGCAAAAACATCCAAAGGAAGATTGGTCACCTTTACTTATCACCTGAAGTAAGAAAAATTGTAATAGGTATAGTTGATATAGAGATAGATTAATTTTGCCCTTATCTAGAAATGCCCAAAACTTACTCCTGACTGTGCTCAGAGGGTTCACTTGTGTAGTGCTTGGGGCATTATGTGTGGTGATGGATATTTGGATCAGGCAAGGTATAATATGCAAGGTAAGCCTCTTATATTCTATACTATCTTGCCAACCCAAGATTTTAAAATATGTCCCAGAATACTCTTTAATAAGCACAAATTTAGTACTTCTGCACATAGTCAAGTTTAAAATAAATTTTAAGTAATTTATAGAAATCATAAATTTAATTATATAAAACCTTTAAAGAAGCGCTCCCAGTGTGAGAGTTTGTGTTCAGATGAATCAAGTTATCACTCATAGTCTAAATGACAAAGAACAGAGACTTAAGTTTTAATACAACAGAATGTAGTTTTGGCCAACAAAACTTGAAGATTTAAAGTTAAGACCTGAGCATAAATTAGAACCCTAAGAACTTAATACTCAGAAAAATTCCTCAATGAAACAAAAAGTAAAGGTTTGAATAAGAAGATAAAGGGAAAATAATTGTCCTAAAAGCACTCAAATCCTCAATCATTATCCACAGACAAGGCCCAGATTCACACTATAACTGGGAGTTTCAAGCTGAGAAACTAGCTTACATTTTTAGGCCCATGAAATTCTTGGGATTCCCAGTAGGATTAATACAAAATGGGAATCTTTCCCATGTGACACAGTTCAAAGTCCATGAAAAAGGTAATATGGATTGAAGATGAGCTCATAGTAACACCACCAAAAGCATACAAGCAAATAGTTTGTTGTAAGAGTGAGAATAATTAAATACAAATAGAAAATTTTCACTTTAAAGATTTAAGAAAATAAAAGTTTGAAAAGATTTGGAAATAAAATTAAAACTGAAGTTTATAGCAAATTGGCAGGATACGAAATTAATGCACAAAAATTAGTGGCCTTCTTATACACAAATAATGATAGAGAAGAAATAGATATTGCAATAAAACCCATTCACAATAGCACAACAGAAATTCAAATACCTTGGAGTCAATTTAACTGAAGTAGAGGACCTCTACAAAGGAAACTATAAAAAACATTGCTTTAAGAAATGAAAGAGGTATCAAGAAAATTGAGATGAATACCGCGTTTGTGATTGGAAGGAATAACAACATTAAAATGAAAATACTCCCCAAAGCATTTTACAGATTTATTGCAATTCTTCTAAAAATGCACATGACATTCTTCAAAGATGAGGATCAAACACTCCTGAAATTCATTAGGAACAATAAATGCACAAGAATAGCTAAAGCAACACTTAGGAAAAAAAGATAGCAGGCATCACTTTTGCCAACTCAAAATTGTACTATACATAATAATCATTAAAAAAGCATGGTACTGGAATAAAGACATACCCTCAGATCATTGGAATATACTGAAACTAGCTTGGTTTCATTACATTAGAGAACTTCTTTAAATTCCATCTAGGAAAGTGGGTAAATAAATGGCAAAATAGTAAATAATCACACAAGGTTGTTTCTAGAATGTTTTAAGTAGGCTTTAGAATTTTCCAAGTATAGTATCATGTCATTTGCGAACAGTCAGAACTTGACTTCTTCCTTTCTTCTAGATTCCATTGATATCAACTTCTTGCCTAATTTGCTATGACAAGTAATTCCAATACTGTGTTGAATAGGAGTGGCAAGAGGGGACAGGCTACCTTGTACCAGCTCTTAGGGGAAAGATTTTCATTTTTTTCTCCATTGAGTATAATACTTGCCATGGACTTAGGTTACATAGCTTTAACTATATTAAAAAATGTTTTTCAATTGCCATACTTTTGTGAGTTTTAATGATGGTGAGTGCTGATCTAATAAAAAAGTATAAAAAAAAACCAAAAAAAACCCTGAAGTTTAAAATGGAATTTGCAATGATATAATAGCATATATGCTAAAACACACACACATACCACTCTAGGAGATTTGAGAACGACTCCTATATAACTACAAGATAAAATCTGAATTAAAAAATATCATTTAGGGACAAGGAGATAACTCAAAGGCCTGCAAGACACGTATGCATACTAGAAGCCCTAGTGCTGTCCTGGCACTGTTTGGTCCCCCAAACTCTATAGGGTATTACTCTGGAGCTCCGAGCCACTGAGGAGTGTGGTACCAAAGCAATCAAAATAAAACAAAACCTCAAAATTTCAAATCCTTTCCAAAATATGTGGTATATTATATCATGCAAAATTAGAGCAATGAAGAGAACTAAAATAAATTTAATAATTTTATCATAATGCTTACAATTAGGTTATTAGGGTAGGTTAATGTATAAAGAAAAATTTAGAGCCAGAGAGATAGCACAGCGGTAGGGCTTTTGCCTTGGATGTGACCAACCCAGGACGGATGGTGGTTCGAATCTAGGCATCCCATATGGTCCCCCGTGCCTGGCAGTGATCTCCTCCTTTTCATTTTTAATCTGGTTTATTAAGTTTCTTGCTCTCTTTTTCTTTGTGAGTTTTGCAAGTGGTTTATCTATCTTGTTTATTTTTTCAAAGAACCAGCTTTTGCTTTTGTTGACCTTTCAGATTTTTTTTTACTTCTATTTCATTGATTTCTTCTCTAAGTTTTGTTATTTCCTTCTGCCTAACCTATTTTTGGTTACATTTGTTTATCATTTTTTAATTTTATAAGCTGTGTTATTAATCTAGTTATGTGGCCCCTTCTTCATTTCTGATATGTACTTGCAAATCTATAAATCGTTTTCTTAGTACCGCTTTAGCTGTGTTCCGTGAATTCTGATAACTTGTGTGTTCATTGTCATTTGTTTCCAGAAATGCTTTGATTTCCTCTTTGATTTCATCAATGACTCACTGGTTGTTCATTAGTGAGCTGTTTAATGTCCAGGTGTTAAAGTTTTTCTTCTGTGTCCCTTTGTATTTCAGGTCTAATTTCAGGGCTGTGTGTTCTGAGAAGGTAGTCTGTACAGTTTCTATCCTCTTGATTTATGGGATATGTGTTTTCTTTATTTAAACATCTTGATTACAAATATGATTGTGATTAGGTTTCAATCATGTAAAGAACACCCCCCTTCACCAGTGCAACATTCCCACCACCAATGTCCCAAATCTCCCTCCATCCCACCCCACCCCCACCTGTACTCTAGACAGGCTTGCCAGTTCCCTCATTCATTCACATGATTATGGTAGTTCTCTGTGTAGTTATTTCTATAACTGCACTCACCACTCTTTGTGGTGAGCTTCATGAAGTGAGCTGGAAGTTTCAGCCCTCCTCTTATTGTCTCAGGATTGTTGCAAAAATGACTTTTATTTTTCTTAAAACCCATAGATGAGTGAGACTATTTTGCATCTCTCTATCCCTCTGATTTATTTCACTCAGCATGATAGACTTCATGTACTTCCATGTATAGGAAAATTTCATGAGTTCATTTCTCCTGACGGCTGCATAATATTCCATTGTGTATATGTACCACAGTTTCTTTAGCCATTCGTCTGTTGAAGGGCATCTTGGTTGTTTCCAGATCCTGGCTATTGTGAATAGTGCTGAAATAAATATAGGTGTGAGAAAGGGGTTTTTGTATTGTATTCTTGTGTTCCCAGGTTATATCCCTAGGAGTAGAATAGCTGGGTTGAATGGGAGCTCAATTTCCAGTTTTTAGACAAATCTCCATATCACTTTCCATAGAGGCTGGACTAGATGGCATATGTTTTATGTGCTAGTATGTGTTCTATCCTGAAGAATGACCCATATGCATTGGAAAAGAATGTGTATCCAGTTTCCTTGGGATGGATTGCCCTTTATAAATATACTAGTCTGCTTTCTTCCAATTCTCTTTTTAGAGCTACTATGTTCTTGTTGTGTTTCAGTCTGGTTGAACTATCAAGGGGTGACAGGGCATTGTGAGGTCTCCCACTATTATTGTGTTCATACTGATATTTTCTTTCATATTTGTCAACAATTGTATTAAATACTTGGCTGGTTTATCCTTGGGTGCATATATCTATGAGTGTGATTTCTTCTTGCTGTACATATTCCTTGACTAGTAGAAGATGTCCATCTTTGTCCCGTATAATTTTCTGAGTCTAAAGTTTATGTCAACTGATATTAATATGGACACTCCAGTTTCTTTTTGGGAAGTTGTTTGCTTGGATGATTTTTCTCCAACCTTTGATTTTGAGTCTAGGTTTGCTCTGACTATTTAGATGTGTTTCTTATAGGCAATAGAATGTTGGGTTCATCTTTTTGATCCATTTTGCTACTCTGTGCTCTTGACTGGTGAATTTAGTCCATTGACATTGAGAGAAATAATCAGCATGGGGTTAAATGTCATTTTTGTGTAGAAGTTTGGTGTGTCTGTTGGTCTTTCTTGTCTTAAAGTAGACCTTTCAGTTTTTCTGTGAAGGCTTGTTTTGAATCTGTAAAGTTTCTCCAATGTGTTTTAGAGAAGGTAAGTGTAATTGTCCTTCACTTACTTATTTTATTAACCATATTCATTTCAAGTTCCATTCATTATGACTCCTTTGCCACAACTTTATATTCTCTATGACAAAGTATTATTTCACTGAACATATAAATTACACTGCTCTTTTATTTAGTCATATGCTAGTAGGTTCTTAAATTATGTTTTGGATATTGTGTAATGCTGCTATGATCATGGGGAATACAAATATTTTTTCATATAGTGGTTTTGTGTTCTTTTTATAAATGTCTAAATAGATAATTTAGTCTTTTCATTTTAGTTTTTTAAGCAATTGCCATTTTTCTTACAGACTTCTTTAACTTACATTCCCATCCACAGTGTATGTTTTTTTCTCTGAACACCTTTGTTGTTCAAAGTAAGATTTACTGTTTCTAGATATTTTTTATGTAGACAAATTTTCCCAAGCTTGAGTTAAATTACATTATCATTTTGATTTTATCCTCTTAATAAAAAGCGATTTAGAACATTTTAATATGTCTGTGCATCATCACATATTTTTGAAGGAGCATATATTTAGCTCTTCAATACATTTTTGTGGTATATATGTAATTTTTAATTGTAAGCTATTTATTTATTTTGAATACTATTCCTTGGTAGACATTTGAGATGGAAACATATTATTGTAATTATTAACATATCTTTGTTTATATTTGTTTCTATTTTGTGCCTTTATTTCTATACAAAACATTTAAATTTATTTCAAATATGTTTCCTTTGCCATTGGAGTTGAATCTTCAAATTATCTCTGTGACCAAGTTCAGGAGTGAATCATCTCTTTTTTGTCTTATGTAAATAATGGCTTCAGACAAAAGACAGCTTTCAAATGAGCAAAATATAAAAATGATTCAGCAATTAATATATCTAATTAGAAATAAAAAGGGGGTTATTACTAAAGATACTACAGAAATACAAAGGGTAATCAGCAATTAATTTGAGAATCTTTACTCCACAAAACAAGAGTACTTAGAGGAAATGGATACACTTTTTTATCTTTTTTTTATTTAAACACTTTGATTACATACATGATTGTGTTTGGGTTTCAGTCATAAAAGGAACACCACCCATCACCAGTGCAACATTCCCATCACCCATGTCCCAAATCTCCCTCCTCCCCACCCGACCCCTGTCTGTACTCTAAACAGGCTCTGCATTTCCCTCATACATTCTCAATATTAGGACAGTTCAAAATGTAGTTATTTCTCTAACTAAACTCATCACTCTTTGTGGTGAGCTTCCTGAGGTGAGCTGGAACTTCCAGCTCTTTTCTCTTTTGTGTCTGAAATTTATTATTGCAAGAATGTCTTTCATTTTTCTTAAAACCCATAGATGAGTGAGACCATTCTGCGTTTTTCTCTCTCTCTCTGACTTATTTCACTCAGCATAATAAATTCTGTGTACATCCATGTATAGGAAAATTTCATGACTTCATCTCTCCTGACAGCTGCATAATATTCCATTGTGTATATGTACCACAGTTTCTTTAGCCATTCATCTGTTGAAGGGCATCTTGGTTGTTTCCAGAGTCTTGCTATGGTAAATAGTGATGCAATGAATATAGGTGTAAGGAAGGGATTTTTGTATTGTATTTTTGTGTTCTTAGGGTATATTCCTAGGAGTGGTATAGCTGGATCATATGGGAGCTCGATTTCCAGTTTTCGGAGGAATCTCCATATTGCTTTCCATAAAGGTTGAACTAGACGCAATTCCCACCAGCAGTGGATAAGGGTTCCTTTCTCTCCATATCCCAGCTAGCACTGTTTGTTCTCATTCTTTGTGATGTGTGCCATTCTCTGTGGTGTGAGGTGGTATCTCATTGTTGTTTTGATTTGCATCTCCCTGATGATTAGTGATGTGGAGCATTTCTTCATGTGTCTTTTGGCCATTTGTATTTCTTCGTTGTCAAAGTGTCTGTTCATTTCCTCTCCCCATTTTTTGATGGGATTAGATGTTTTTTTCTTGTAAATTTCTGTCAGTGCCTTGTATATTTTGGAGATTAGCCCCTTATCTGATGGGTATTGGGTGAATAGTTTCTCCCACTCAGTGGGTGGCTCTTGTATCCTGGGCACTATTTCCTTTGAGGTGCAGAAGCTTCTCAACTTAATATATTCCCATCTGTTAATCTCTGCTTTCACTTGCTTGGAGAGTGCAGTTTCCTCCTTGACGATGCCTGTAGTCTCAATGTCCTGGAGAGTTTTGCCTATGTATTGTTCTATATATCTTATGGTTTGGGGTCTGATATCGAGGTCTTTAATCCATTTGGATTTTACCTTTGTACATGATGTTAGCTGGGGGTCTAAATTTAATTTTTTGCAAGTGGCTAGCCAGTTGTACCAACACCACTTGTTGAAGAGGCTTTCATTGCTCCATTTAGGATTTCCTGATCCTTTATCAAAAATTAGGTGATTTTATGTCTGGGGAACATTTTCTGAGTATTCAAACCTATTCCACTCTTCTGAGGGTCTGTCCTTATTCCAGTACCATGCTGTTATGATAACTATTGCTTTGTAGTAAAGTTTAAAGTTGGGGAAAGTAATTTCTCCCATATTATTTTTCCCAATGATTGCTTTAGCTATTCTAGGGTGTTTATTGTTCCAAACAAATTTCAAAAGTGCCTGATCCACTTCTTTGAAGAATGTCATGGGTATCTTTAAAGAGATAGCGTTGAATCTGTATAATGCCTTGGGGAGTATTGCCATTTTGATGATGTTAATCCTGCCAATCCATGAGCAGGGTATGCGTTTCCATTTCCGTGTGTCCTCTCTTATTTCTTGGAGTAGAGTTTTATAGTTTTCTTTGTATAGGTCCTTCACATTTTTAGTCAAGTTGATTCCAAGATATTTGAGTTTGTGTGGCACTATTGTGAATGGGGTTGTTTTCTTAATGTCCATTTCTTCCTTCTTACTATTGGTGTATAGAAAGGCCATTGATTTTTGTGTGTTAATTTTGTAGCCTGCCACCTTGCTATATGAGTCTATTGTTTCTAGAAGCTTTTTGGTAGAGTCTTTAGGGTTTTCTAAGTAGAGCATCATGTCATCTGCAAACAGTGAGAGCTTGACTTCTTCCTTTCCTATCTGGATTCCCTTGATATCTTTTTCTTGCCTAATTGCTATAGCAAGTACTTCCAGTGCTATGTTGAATAGGAGTGGTGAGAGAGGACAGCCTTGCCTTGTGCCAGAATTTAGAGGGAAGGCTTTTAGTTTTTCTCCATTGAGGATAATATTTGCCACTGGCTTGTGGTAGATGGCCTTAACTATATTGAGAAAGGTTCCTTCCATTCTCATCTTGCTGAGAGTTTTGATCAAGAATGGGTGTTGGACCTTATCAAATGCTTTCTCTGCATCTATTGATATGATCATGTGGTTTTTATTTTTCTTGTTGTTGATGTTGTGTATTATGTTGATAGACTTACGGATGTTAAACCATCCTTGCATTCCTGGGATGAAACCTACTTGATCGTAGTGGATGATCTTCTTAATGAGGTATTGAATCCTATTTGCCAGGATTTTGTTGAGGATCTTTGCATCTGCATTCATCAGCGATATTGGTCTGTAATTTTCTTTTTTCATAGCATCTCTGTCTGGTTTAGGTATCAGGGTGACGTTGGCTTCATAAAAGCTATTTGGGAGTGTTTCCATTTGTTCAATTTCATGAAAGAGTCTTGCCAGGATTGGTAGTATTTCCTCTTGGAAAGTTTGAAAGAATTCATTAGTGAATCCATCTGGGCCTGGGCTTTTGTTTTTGGGCAGACTTTTGATTACCATTTTTATTTCATCAATGGTGATGGGGGTGTTTAGATATGCTACATCCTCTTCTTTCAACTGTGGAAGATTATAAGAGTCCAAGAATTTATCCATTTCTTCCAGGTTTTCTTTTTTAGTGGCATAGAGTTTTTCAAAGTAGTTTCTGATTACCCTTTGAATCTCTGTCATATCAATAGTGATCTCTCCTTTTTCATTCGTAATACGAGTTATCCAGTTTCTCTCTCTCTCTTTCTTTGTTAGGTTTGCCAGTGGTCTATCAATCTTGTTTATTTTTTCGAAGAACCAACTTCTGCTTTCGTTCATCTTTCGGGTTGTTTTTTGGGTTTCCACTTCGTTGATTTCTGCTCTCAGCTTTGTTATTTCCTTCTGTCTTCCTATTTTTGGGTCCTTTTGTTGAGTACTTTCTAGTTCTATTAGCTGTGTCATTAAGCTACTCAGGTAAGCTCCTTCTTCCTTCCTGATGTGTGCTTGCAAAGCTATAAATTTTCCTTTCAGTACTGCTTTTGCTGTGTCCCATAAGTTCTGAGAGTTTGTGTCTTGATTGTCATTTGTTTCCAGGAACCTTTTGATTTCCTCCTTGATTTCATCTCGGACCCACTGGTTATTGAGCATGAGGCTGTTTGACTTCCAGGTGTTAAAGTTTTTCTTCTGAGTCCCTTTGGAGTTCACAAATAATTTCAGAGCCTTGTGGTCAGCGAAGGTAGTCTGCAAAATTTCTATCCTCTTGATCTTATGGAGGTATGTTTTATGTGCCAGCATGTAGTCTATCCTGGAGAATGTCCCATGTACATTGGAGAAGAATGTGTATCCAGGTTTCTGGGGATGGAGTGTCCTATATATATCCACTAGGCCTCTTTCTTCCTCAGGTCTAGTATATTCTTGTTGGGTTTCAGTCTGGTTGACCTATCCAGTGTTGACAAAGCAGTTTTGAGGTCCCCCACAATTATTGTGTTGTTATTGATATTGTTTTTCAGATTTGTCAACAGTTGTTTTAAATATTTTGCTGGCCCCTCATTTGGTGCATATATGTTTAGGAGAGTTATTTCTTCCTGCTCTACATACCCCTTGATTAAAATAAAATGTCCATCTTTGTCCCTTACAACCTTCCTGAGTATAAAGTTTGCATTATCTGATATTAGTATGGCCACTCCAGCTTTTTTATGGGTGTTGTTTGCTTGGATAACTTTTCTCCAGCCTTTTATTTTGAGTCTATGTTTGTTCTGACTAATCAGGTGCGTTTCTTGTAGGCAGCAGAAGGTTGGATTGAGTTTTTTGATCCATTTAGCCACTCTGTGTCTCTTAACTGGTGCATTTAGTCCATTGACGTTGAGAGAAAGAATTGTACTGGGATTTAATGACATCTTTATATCGAAATTTGGTGTGTCTTTTGGTTAGTCTTGTCTCAGATTAGGTCTTTCAGTTTTTCTCTTAAGACTGGTTTTGTGTCTGTAAAGTTTCTGAGCTGTTTTTTGTCTGTGAAACCATGTATTCTTCCGTCAAACCGGAAAGTGAGTTTTGCTGGGTACAGTATTCTAGGTGAAGCATTTATTTCATTCAGTCTTGTCACAATATTCCACCACTGCTTTCTGGCATTGAGTGTTTCTGGTGACAGGTCTGATGTAAATCTCAAGGATGCTTGCTTGAATGTAATTTCCCCTTTTGATCTTGCTGTTTTCAGAATTCTGTCTCTATCTGTGGGATTTGTCATTGTGACTAGGATGTGTCTTGGGGTGGTTTTTCTTGGGTCTCTTTTGGTTGGTACTCTTCGAGCATGCAGGATTTGATCACATATATTCTTTAGCTCTGGAAGTTTCTCTTTAATGATGTTCTTGACCATTGATTCTTCCTGGAAATTTTCTTCCTGGGTCTCTGGGACTCCAATGATTCTTAAGTTGTTTCTGTTGATCTTATCATAGACTTCTATTTTCATCTGTTCCCATTGTTTAACTAATTTTTCCATTGTCTGTTCATTTGCTTTAAGTTTTTTTCCAATCTCTCCTGCTGTATGGAATTGTTATGTATATCATCTTCCACAGCACCAAGTCTATTCTCAGCTTCTGATACCCTGTCCCAGAGCTTATCCATTTTGTCATTCACTTTGTTTACTGATTTTTTCAGGCCTGTTAGTTGACATGTTATTTCAGTTTGGAGTTTTGTGATTTCTGTCTTCATATTTTCTTGATTCTTATTAGTGTTCTGTTCCACTCTATCCATGGTTTCTTTGAGGTCTTTGAACATCTTCCATATTGCTACTCTAAAGTTCTTATCTGAGATGTTGATTAGTTGGTTGGTCATTAAGTGGTCATCAGAATTGCCATCTTCATTCTCTATGTCTGATGCTGGCCTGTGTTGTTTCCCCATTGTCACACTTGTATTGTGGGTTTTTCTACGTGTTGTGGTGGTATTCATTGGTTATATGATGCAGGCAGCACACTTCTCTGGCTCTGCCCTTTCTGGATGGGCCGACTTGCCTCCAAGGTAGGGGAGTCCTCCGTGGATGAAGCCTCACACAGGATCAAATCTTAGGCCCAAGCATGCAGCAGAGAAAGTCTGGAGAGAAATTCTTGCTTCTGTGATCCAACACAGTTCTTAGTGTGTTTTTTTTCTTCTTGTGATGGTGTTCTTTTTTTAGATAGAGTGCATGGCTGAGTAGCGAAGTGGAGCTAAGTGCCTTCTGGAGACTCTTTTCAGCCCACTCTCAAGAGGTTCACGCAACAGGATAGTAGTGAGACACACACAGGCGGTACTCACAGTTTTTCACAGTCGGGCCCCACTGGAAGGCGTAGTTTTCACTCGCTTGCTGGGCAGCTTCAGAATGCTGTATTTTTGGGTTTCGCTTACCAGGACTCTGAGGAGAGCTTCAAGAATTCAGAAAAGACAGGACAGGGCTCCCTTCAGGTCCTCTGTTTCCTCAGAAGAAGCACAGCCGGGTGGAGACTCTGCAGGTAGAGCAATCAGCACTCTGCCTGGAAACCCCCACATCCAGCCATTTCTTACTCACTTGCTGGGTAGCTTCAGTTTTTTTGGGGTTCGCTTTCCAGGGCTCTGAGGTGAGCTTCCAGAGTTCAGGAAAGACAGAGAAGAGTAGGACAGGGCTCCCTTCAGGTCCTCAGTTTCCTCAGAAGGAGCACAGCCGGGTGGAGACTCTGCAGGTAGAGCAATCAGCAATCTGCCTGGAAACCCCCACATGCAGCCATTACTTACTCACTCACTGGCTCGCTGGCTGGCTTCCGAATGTAGTTTTTTTGGAGTTCGCTTCCCAGGGCTCTGAGGAGAGCTTCCAGAGTTTAGGAAAGACAGAGAAGAGTAGGACAGGGCTCCCTTCAGGTCCTCAGTTTCCTCAGAAGGAGCACAGCTGGGTGGAGACTCTGCAGGTAGAGCAATCAGCACTCTGCCTGGAAACCCCCACATGCAGCCATTACTTACTCACTCACTGGCTCGCTGGCTGGCTTCCGAATGTAGTTTTTTTGGAGTTCGCTTCCCAGGGCTCTGAGGAGAGCTTCCAGAGTTTAGGAAAGACAGAGAAGAGTAGGACAGGGCTCCCTTCAGGTCCTCAGTTTCCTCAGAAGAAGCACAGCCAGGTGGAGACTCTGCAGGTAGAGCAATCAGCACTCTGCCTGGAAACCCCTACATGCAGCCATTTCTTACTCACTCCTGGATACACTTTTGAATTTCTTCATCTTCCCAAGGCTATACTAGGATGATCTAGAACCTGAACAGACCTATGATAATTGAGAAAATTGAAATGGATATCATAAGGCTTCTCCCCCAAAATCCAGGCCCAGATAGATTCAATAAAGTCGAAGATAATATGATCATATCAATAGACGCAGAAAGGGGCCTGAGCTATAGCATGTGTGGTAAGGTGTTTTCCTTAATGCAGCCTATCTGGGTTCCATGCTTGGTATCTCATATGAGCCTGGGAGCCTGCCTGGATCTATTTCTGAGCACAGAGGCAGGAGTAACTCCTGTGTGCCATTAGATGTGGCCCAAAAACTAAAATAAAAATGATGCAGAGAAAGCATTTGGTAACATAAAGCACTGTTCATGACAAAACCCCTAAACAAGATGGGAATTGAAGGGACTTTTCTTCAATGTACATAAAGCCATTTACCACACACCCATGGCAAGCAACATACTTAATGGGGAAAAACTTAAAGATTTTCCTCTAAGATCTGGCATAAGGCAAGGTTTCCCCCCCTCACCACTTCAATTTAATATAATAATGAAAATACTTGGCATAGCAATTGTGAAAGAAATCAAGGTCATCTATATAGGAAAGAAAGAAATCACACTTTTGCAGTTTGCAGATGACATGAAACTGTATTAAAATATCCTAGAGACTATACAAAAGTTTCTTCAAACAATAGACATGTATAGTAAAGTGGCAGGTTACAAAATTAATATGCACAATTTTATGGCTTTTCTATACATAAATAATGAAAGAGATATTAATAGAATAATTCCATTCACAATTGTGTCTGAGAAAATTAAGTATGTTAGAGTCAATTTAGCTAAAGAGGTAAAAGTATTTTTATAAAGAAAATGACAAAAGACTACTTCAAAAATAAAAGGAGACATGATGAAATGGAAACATACACCATGCTCTTGGATTTGGAGGATCAACATCATTAAAATGGCAATACTTACTGAAGCATTGCATAGATTTAATGCAATCATTAAGATGATACCATGGCATTTCAAAGAATTGGATCAAACACTCCTGTAATTTTTATGGAACAATAAATGTCAGTGAATAGCTAAAGCAATTCTCAGATAGAAGATGGGAGGCAATTACTTTCTCCAACCTTAAACTGTACTATAAAGCAGTAGTCATTAAAACAGCATATTATTGGATTATATACAGACCAATGAATCAATGGAATAGACTTAAAAATTCTGAGATGATCCCTATGTATACTATCAATTAATATTTGATAAAGGGACAAGAAATACAAATGGAGCAAGGCAAACTTCTTCAACAAAGGGTGTTGGGGAAAACTGGTCAGTAACATACAAAACTGAGAACTCAGATATCTAATTAACACCATGCACAGAAGTCAGATAAAAATTGATTAAAGATCCTTATATTAGGTCCTTGATATGTAACATAAGGAAAATGTGTGCAGAAGCTAAAAGCATCTGCAAGGATGAATATCACTGTCCAAGAAAGTGGATGTGACTATGAACAAATGGAACTACATTAAACTGAAAAGATTCTGCATCTCGAAAATGGTGACTAGGATACAATGACTACCCACAGAATGGGAGAAATTATTTACCCAATACTCATCTGATAAGGGTTTAAAAATCTAAGATATACAAGGCACAGGAAGAACACAGAAAGAAAAACCCTCTAAATCCCAAAGTGGGGCGAAGAACTGAGCAGACATATTCCTAAAGAAGAAATAAAGCTGGCCAAAAAATACATGAAAAAATGTTCCACAGCACAAAGCATCAGAGAGATGCAGACCAAAACAACAATAAGGTATGTTCTCACCCCCACAAGAAAAACAGTGCTGACACGAATGCAGGAGAAAGGGCTCTCCTTCACTGTTGGTGGAAAAACCGACTTGTCCAGCCTTTTTAGAAAACAATATGTATGTTCTTTAAAACACTGGAAAATGAACTCCCATATGACCCAGCATCAATACTCCAAAGTATATACCATAAGAACACAAAATCACAATACAAAATGCCCTCTGTACTACTATGTTCATCACAGAACTTCTACAATAGTGAGAATCTGGAAACAACCCAAATGTCTGAGAACAGATGAGTGACGAAAAAACTGTGGTACATCCACACATGGAATAATATGCAATATGCAATAATATGAATAATATGCAACTGTTAGGAAAAACTAAGTTATGACATTTTCTTATGTAAGAATAGGTATGAAGAGTATTATAAAGAGTGAAATAAATAAAAGGAAGAGGGGTAGTTGTAGAATATCTAATCAATTTATGGGACATAAAAAATAAAACATAGTATGGCAATAATATCTGGAGAAAATACAAAAGAGAACCAGGAAGACCAGTACATTCTAGAAAGCCACAAATAGAGGAGCAGTGCAGTTAGGGAAGAAAAGGACCAATATGAAATGATAATTGGAACTGATCACTCGGAACAATAACTGGTTGTTGGATACGCATGCTACCACTTTATTAACAATACTGCAGAACATTGTGTCTGAAAAGATATGGGGAAGAGAGAGGGAGCAAGGGAGAGAGAGAGAAAGAGAGAGAAGCAGATGACTTCCTTAGAGGCAGGCATGTAGGAGGTTGGAGGGGGGAACCAGGTACAGTACTGGTGGGAAACATTCATGGGTGAAGGATGGCATACACTGTAAGACTGAAACTCAATTATGAACAAGTTTGTAATTACGGTATTTAAATATATCAAATTATTCAGAAAATAACTCACAATATAATGTAGAAAGACAAAAATCAAGCAAAAATATCTAGTAAATTAAAAGCAAACATTTGTAGGGCAAGCAAATATACAGTAGAGTCTAATTAAAAAGTGAATTTAGGATCTGAGTGAAAGAACAATTTTTTAGAGTACTTACCTTGCAGATATTAAACCCATGTTCCATTCTCGGTATCCCTTAAGGTCCCTTAATACTGCCAGGAGTGGTCCCTGAGCACAGAGCATGGTGTAAGCCCAGAACAATGCCAAATATGGCCTAAAAATAGAAAAAGTATAAAAATAAAATAAAACTTGAATTTAAGGGCCAAGAGATAGCACACAGGTAAAGCACTTGTCTTGCAAGCATCTGACCTAAGTTTGATCCCAGCCCTATGCATACCTCTGGGGCTTTGAACTCCACTAGGAGTGATATTTAAGTGTCAAGCCTGGAGTAAGTCCAGAAAACCATTGAATGTAGCCTCCAAATAAACAAGAATGTGAATATGTTATATATACACACCATAAGAATTTTTTCACATAGAAATACTTCAAAATTTTGAACAAATTAGACAGGGTTTCTACATTTAAACTTAAGCAAACTCACTGAATATTTTTTTTTTACTCAATTTAAAAATCACAGCCAAAGTATCTAAGGCTGTAAAACTTTTGAAAATTTATAGGTAACTAATTTACAGTTGTACTTTGTAAACTATTAGTGAATTGATTTTCTAAGTCAATATTGTGGGTATTTTTAAGACACTAGTAATTGTATTTTTATTTCATGAGTTAAAGATAGTGAAAGTAGATAGACATGATCTATATTTATAATAACAATTTGGTGATACATATGAGGCAAGAATGGCCTGAATGATTTTAGAATTCAGTAGTCTCCTTGTATGTGCATGTGGTATGTGTATGAACACAAAATTTTTTTCTTTTCTTAAATTTATCTTAAATTTATTTTATACTTAGAATTTTACAGATTGAGGAATGGTTTATATATATGTGTATTTACCTAACAATTTTTTTATAATTAATATATTTTTCATTATAACCCCATGATTTAACAACTTATTCATAACACAGTTTCAGGCATTAGATGTTTAAACACGAATCCCACAGTGACCAGTTTACTTCCCTTCAACAATGTCCTCAATTTTTCTCTAATCATCCTACTCTGCCTTTTGGAGGCATAAACAAATTTACCTCATATTGTTTGTTACACAAAGGCAAATGGAATGATCTAAAGTTAGATCATAAGGGGTAAATTTGAAACAATTGCTATTACTCTTTGTGATGTTACTAAAGTCAATGTTGAATGATTTGCAGATCAGATTACCTGGGAAAATTCAATGCCCATCATATTCTTTTGGAGCTTTGCAGAGGAACTGGTTTGTTTTTCAGATTAGATATATTTTTATTCAGGAGATAAAAAAAAACAATAGGATCACTTTTCTACTAAACATTTTCTTGTTATCATTGAGTATATATAATTAAATTTGCTCTTTTATTAACAATCCCTGTCAGTTGACTTTTTCCAAAATAATACAATGTTAATACAAAAGTCATTCACTAAATTATTTAAAATTATTCAGTACATCTTGTTTATTAATTTTTTCTTTTCTCTATTACCTGGAGTAACATACTCATATGTTAGACCTTAGATGTAGACTAAAAACTTTGAAAAATATAGTTCTCTTAACTTTCTAGTACAAATATTTTCTTATTCTGAATCTCGCTTTTCTCTTTTTTTATGTATAAAATGAGGTAATTTATTTCACATATTTCTCTTTTATATTATACTAACTTAAGTGCAAATAACTTAATCAAATATTTTTATATCCTATAAATTCTGACATATCATTTTCATTCAGCCTTGAAAGTTTATAAGAATCAAAAATGTATACTTTTTTATAGCTTCTATTGTTTTATGCCACAAATATTTTAATTATAATCCTTATCTTTTGATGTTTTGGTTATATACATTGCTTTCTCTCTTTCTTTGTGAGTTTAATTGTTATTTTTCCCCCAATCTTTTTATTCACACAGGAAAATTGCTCTTGGTTTTGTTCATATTTTGATTTTTTTGTTTCTATTTTTTTTTTTATAATTTTTTTTTATTTAAACACCTTGATTACATACATGATTGTGTTTGGGTTTCAGTCATAAAAGGAACACCACCCATCACCAGTGCAACATTCCCATCACCCAAGTCCCAAATCTCCCTCCTCCCCACCCAACCCCCGCCTGTACCCTAAACAGGCTCTACATTTCCCTCATACATTCTCAATATTAGGACAGTTCAAAATGTAGTTATTTCTCTAACTAAACTCATCACTCTTTGTGGTGAGCTTCCTGAGGTGAGCTGGAACTTCCAGCTCTTTTCTCTTTTGTGTCTGAAAATTATTATTACAAGGGTGTCTTTCATTTTTCTTAAAACCCATAGATGAGTGAGACCATTCTGCGTTTTTCTCTCTCTCTCTGACTTATTTCACTCAGCATAATAGATTCCATGTACATCCATGTATAGGAAAATTTCATGACTTCATCTCTCCTGACAGCTGCATAATATTCCATTGTGTATATGTACCACAGTTTCTTTAGCCATTCGTCTGTTGAAGGGCATCTTGGTTGTTTCCAGAGTCTTGCTATGGTAAATAGAGCTGCAATGAATATAGGTGTAAGGAAGGGGTTTTTGTATTGTATTTTTGTGTTCCTAGGGTATATTCCTAGGAGTGGTATAGCTGGATCGTATGGGAGCTCGATTTCCACGCATGGCCAAAAGACACATGAAAAAATGTTCCACATCACTAATCATCAGGGAGATGCAAATCAAAACAACGATGAGATACCACCTCACACCCCAGAGAATGGCACACATCACAAAGAATGAGAATAAACAGTGTTGGCGGGGATGTGGAGAGAAAGGAACTCTTATCCACTGCTGGTGGGAATGCTGTCTAGTTCAACCTTTATGGAAAGCGATATGGAGATTTTTTTGTTTCTATTTTATTCTTTCCTTTTTGCTTTTTTTCCCAGGTGTTCCTCTAGCTTCTTAAATTGTGCATTTAGATTATTTACTTGACCACCCCTTTCTAGTTTTCTAATAAATACATGCATTAAAATAAAATTACCTCTTAACACTATGTTTGCTTCTATCTTAATGTCCTTGTAACCTGTGGTTTCATGATGTTTGTTTGCTACAGTTATTTTTTAATTTCTTTCATGATTTCCTGTTTGCTTTACTGTTATTCAGTAGGAAGTTATTTAATTCCCAAATGTTTCAAGTTTTTCTCCTCATCTCTGTGTTATATTTTTGATGTTTATGGTTTGAAATGATAGTTGAAATTATTTCTACTTTATTGATTTTATGGGAAAATGTTATGTGCCTGTATTGAAGAATGTTCCATATGCACTGGAGAAGCATGTATACACAATTATATATATATAGATAGATAGATAGAGAGAGAGAGAGAGAGAGAGAGAGAGAGAGAGAGAGAGAGAGAGAGAGAAAGAGAGAGAGAGACTCATTTTATCTTTCAGACTCAGAGTTTCACTGTTTAATTTTTTTTTTTTTTGGTTTATGGGTCACACTCGGTGATGCTCAGGGGTTACTCCTGGCTCTGCGCTCAGAAATTAATCCTAGTTTGGGGGCCCATATGGGACGCCCCCGGGAGATCAAACCGCAGTCTGTTCTAGGCTAGTGCGGGCAAGGCAGACGCTTTACCGCTTGCGCCACCACTCCAGCCCCTCACTGTTTAATTTTTTGATTATTCAGTTTAGCAATGATAGAGGCATGATAAAGATTCCTCTACTAATCTGTTGCTATCAGTATCTTCTCTTCTTTTATTCTATTAACAGTGGTTTAAAATATTTTAATGATTTGTTATTAGTGCATATATGTTCCGGAGTGTGAGTTCTTGGAGTATTTATTTATGAACATCAAGAAATGACCATCCCTGTCCCTGATGGTCTGTTAAAATCCGAAGCATATTTTTCAGTTTAGTTTAATATAGTCTATAGTTTAGCTTAGTTTAATCACTGGCAGTGTCAGTAATCACTGGGCTCAGAAATCACTTCTGGCAGGCTGGGGAACCATATGGATTTGTGGGGATTGAACCCTAGTTTGACACGTGCAAAGCAAACACCCCAGATGATGAGCTTACATTTCAACTCCAAAGTACATGTTGTTTAAAGTAATTGTTTACTTTAATTGTTTTTCAGTCTTTGAGTCTGGTTAGTATATTTAAATGTGTCTCCACTGTAAGCATCAGAAAATTGAATTCAGTTTTCTGATTCATTAGGCCCTTTGTGTTTTTTTTTTCTTGATGAATTCAGGCCATTTGTTGAATCAAATAATTAACGATGGGGCTGGATGGAAGTGGATGCCATCCCAGGCCACGTGGCTCCACAACCCCCATCCAGCCTGCGGGTCCCAGGCCCAGGTGAACGGCAGAATCAAACTCATACAGAGACAGGCATCAGGAAGCATCAGCTTTATTCATGCCCTATCCACCACATGTGTGTGGCCTATCTCATAACCTTTCAAGCATTCAGCCATTCTTAGCTAGCCCTGCGTCTTAACTCCTTTCAGCCATCTTCCTTTGACCTCCATTCTGGTCAAAGACCAAAAGAGGCCAAGACCCAAAAGCCAGAAAGCCCAGCAGGGCAGAGACCCTAATCCTCTGGCTCAAAGGCTATCTCCCTATTCCAAGACCCCTCCCAGGAATGGGCCGGGTCTTACAGGTAAGGTCACACATAATATCTGGTTCCCAAGACCCCTCCCAGAAATGGGTGGGTCTCAGGTAGCTACACCTAAATCCAGGGTGGAGTTACAGCCATTGACATTAGTTACTGAGATGAAGGAATATTTTCCCATAATTTTTCAGAACTTATATGTGTTTGTGAAATTTGTTCTGGCTTAAATAAACCCTTTAATGCTTCTTGAAAAATGAGTTTTTAAGTTTCTGAATTACTAAGCTCTTGCTCGTCCATGAAATTTTGTTTTATTCCTTGAAATATGATTGATACTCTAGCTGGATAGAATATTTTTAGTGAAATATTAATTGCATTGAGTTTTTTTAAAGAATGTACACCATAAACAGACGCACTAATAACTGACCTGTTGATAAATTTGTTATGAATCTTATACGAATTCCTTTCTATGTAGTTCCTTCTTGATCTTGGTTTTTTTGTTGTTGTTGTTGTTTTTGGTTTTCTTTTGGGTCACACCTAGCTGTGCTCAGGGGTTACTCCTGGCTTTATGCTCAGAAATCCCTCCTGGCAGTCTCAGGGGACCATATGGAATGCCGGGATTCGAACCACTAACCTTCTGCATGCAAGGCAAATGCCTTACCTCCATGCTATCTCTCCAGCCCCGATGTTGTTATTTTTAATGTTCTATTTTGACTTTGTGATTCTGATTGATATGTATCTTGGAGTTTTTACTGAGATCTTCAGGTCTCTTGAATTTGGATGCAGGTACTCCAACAATGTGTCATTCTCTTGCCAATGGTTCTTTCTCATTCTCCCATTTCTTAGAGATTAAATTAGTTCTTATACAATCTTATAATCAATTAAAAATAAAAAACTAATATAAATGATGGTTCTTATATTGTTTCTCTTGAACTTATCACAAAGTTTTCTTATATACATTTTATTTCTGTTTGAATTCTTTCTCCAGCTTCTGTTTTCCTTTTTTTTAGAAGTTTCCTGTATCTCGCCTTGGTGCTCACTGTTTTTTCTCAGCTACCATCTCCCAATTTGAATCTTCCTAATGAGTTTTTAATTTCATCCACCATTCTCTTCAGTCTCATCTACTCTCATATTTGTGCTTTATTGACTACCTTAAGCACAGTTTCAGGAGCTCCTTTAACATTATAGTCATGATGTGTCTGAAAGTTATTATCTGAGAGATTATATAATTAGTTGGTACTATTAGATCTATTAGGCTAATATCTCCACCCAGTAAACTTGTTGAGTTTCAATATGAATTCCCATTGTATCTGTTGTGATTGAAAGTAAATCTTTGTGATCTAGTCCATGGAAACTTTGAACAATCCATATGAGTGAGCCAATCATTTTATTGTTTTCTTGTCTAACCTTTTCCAGCAACTTTCTGCTGTTCTTTATTTTGCTTTGGGGCAAGTTATGGCTAATAAGGCTACTATCAATGGCATATTAACTCTGACTCTCTGACTGTATATTTAGTTTTTTTTTTTTTTCTATTGACAATGCCTTGAGAGGTCCCTTCCTCACCCTGGAGAATAGGTAAATGGAGATAAAGACAGGTTTACTATTAGCACAGTCTTTGGAGGCAGGCAGATATATTCCTAAGCCTTTTGACTCATTATAGAAGGTCCAAGTGAGTTCTATGGAAGATGTGATGGAGAGAGCTACTAAGCAGTGATACAAGTGGCTGCTAGTTTCTGGAAACTTCAAGAGACTATGATGAGCTGCTTAGAAAGTGTCACCACTTTGCATGTGGGCCTACACAAGGGGTGGTTCCCTGAAATACAGTAACCCAGTTGCCCTGGAAAGTGAGCCCGAGGAAGGAAAAAGCCCTTACTATGAGAGGATGTCGATACTAGGATCTCAGACCTCCAAGGAAAGACAAGTACATTTCAGATAGTATTTTTGTTTTGTTTGTTTTTTAAATGTCATACCTTTTCAAAATCTGTTACTGCTACTGAAATGCTAATACTTTCTCTACCACAGTCCCTTAGACCTTTACCCTATTTGATCCCTTTCTCTCTGGTAACTACAGTTTTATAGTCAGATTGAGGATTCATTTATATTTAGGTTTGTTTGCTACTTTTCATTAGTTCTCTTTTTTTCACATATGTATGAGCTCATCTAGTATTTATATTTCTCCTGCTGATATTTTGGCTTAGAATGACCCTCCTCTATTTATGACAAATGACAAGGTGACATCTCTTTAAAAAATATTCCACCAGCATTCTATTGTATGTATATGTCACATTTTCCAAACTGCTAATTTGTTATTGTGCACTTGGGCTATTTCTTTATTTTGGTTTATTTATTTATTTATTTATTTATTTTTGGTTTTGGGACAACACCCAGCAGCGCTCAGATGTTACTCCTGGCTCTCTGCTCAGAAATTGCTCCTGGAAGGCATGGGGACCATATGGGACGCCAGCATTTGAACCACTGTTGGTTCTGGTCAGGCACTTGCAAAGCAAATGCTTTACCGCTGTGCTATTTCTCCAGCCCATTTATTTATTTATTTACTTATTTATTTATTAAACAGTAAAATTAGTGATTTATCATTCTTTGGTAGATGTATACAAGAGGAATTGCTGATCTATATAGTAGATCTATTTCTAATATTGTTTTCCATATAGGTTACACCAGTTTATATGCCCTCACTTGTATATGAGGTTTCTTGTTATATCCTCCTCTGCTTTTCTGAGAAAGGCTATGCTTACAGATGTTAGGCATTGTATATTTTTAACTTAAAAGTTCCGGGGCCAGAGCAATGGCACAAGCAGTAGGGTGTTTGCCTTGCACGCGCTGTCCTAGGATGGACCGTGGTTTGATCCCCCTGCGTCCCATATGGTCCCCCAAGCCAGGAGCAATTTCTGAGCCCCATAGCCAGAAGTAATATCTGAGCATCATCAGGTGTGGCCCAAAAACCAATAAAACAAAACAGAGACAAAAAACAAAGTTCCTCATTAATAAATAATAATCATTTTCATATGACCATTACTCATCTATTTTCTTTCTTGAAGTATCTTCAACTCTTTACCACCTTTTTTTGGGAGGGATTTTGGGCTACACTCGGTGATGCTCAGGGGTTACTCATGGTTCTGCACTCAGTAGTCACTCCTGGCTTGGGGGAGCCATATTGGACACCGGGGGATCTGTGGTCTGTCCTAAGCTAGCGCAGGCAAGGCAGACCCATTACTGCTTGCGCTACCGCTCCGGCCCCTCTTCACCATTTTTTGATGGAGTATTTTTTATTTTTGAGATTTTTAGTTCAGCATGTCTCTGGAATAATGATCCACTGTTGGTTGTAATGTTTTTCCTTTAATGCAGGCTTAAAGGTAATGAACACTTAAAATGGTAATGGACACTTTTGGATATTGTCTATATAAATACATATTTTATTTGAAAAGTATTAGCTTTTCAATCCTTAAAAATGTTACTGGATTAACTTTAATGTATGCAGAAAACTTTTGCCAAGGCAATTTGAATAACTTTAATGTATACCTCTCCCAAGGTTGCATGCTCTGATTTATCCATCTTGGAGAAACCTATGTTCTCTCTAAGTACACTATTTAAATACCCATGATTATAAATAATTTAATGTTTTTGGTGGATCTGCATGTTAACTATTTTGGCTCTGTGTGAGTTCACAGCATTGCTCATTTAATTTTGTTATGTGGGTTTCTCCCTAACCTGATGCAGTTTACTCACATGTATATGCAGTGATCAGTACTTGAGTTGGACTCTGTATATCTTTGGGATTTCGCATTACTCTCTTCTTGTTGACATTTCAACTTTGTGAACTATAGTCACATGATTATCCCTCAGTTCTCAGCTCTTCCTTCACTTAAGTGTCCCCTTGCATTTCCTATCCTGTTTCTTAACCTGGAAACTATCACTGTAGTAAATAGAAGCAATTAATATCAGATTTCACCTCATTTACTTTTCATCTCTCAGATAGCCATCTCTTAGCACTTAAAGGAGTGTGTTTAAATAAGTCACTTCAATTATAGATGTATGGGTTGATTATTTTTTGCAGTTGTCAAGTGAAAGTATATTTGAATTTTCCTATTTCATCTTGGCATTGGAAGTTTGATAAAATTAGGCAGGTAAGTCCAGAAAAGACGCAAATTGCTAACATCAGAAATAAAGTAAGGGAAATCATTGTTAAATGCATAAAAGTAATACAGGAATATTATAAGTAATTTATAATGCACTTAAATTTATAATGTAGATAAATATATTTCTTGAATGATAAAAGCTATGAAACCCCTTCAATAGGAAACTAATAACTTGAACTATTGTATGTAGTAAATAAAAATTGTAGATAGATGACTTTCTTACCTACAAAAACACATTCTGATCCAAATTACTTTAATAGTCTAAAAATGCTTTAAGAAAAGGTTTATGACTATTCTTTATAAAGTCTTGAAAGAAGTAGAAAATTAAATATAAAATTTATGCCAAAATCATATACTGCCTATTAAAAACAGTATTTTGTATGAATATAGTCATGGAAAATGTTATCAAATTATTATAAAATAAAATATAGTAATATATAAAATAATATTATGACCAACTGGGGACTGTTTCAGGAATGTTAGATCAGTTGAACATTTACATTTTAAAATCAATAATGCAATAACAATATTAATAAACTAAAATGTTATCTTAATAGCTGAAGAACAGTATTTGAAAAATGTTAAATAATATATTTATGAAAATACACTTAACAAAGGGGAAATTCCTGTCTGAAAAAAATGTGCCTATAAAAACCTTATAAATAATCTTTTACTTGATGATTACTGAGGAAATTCTTTATCCCTCCTCAGCAATATTGAAAATAAGGTAAATTTATCCCACCTCTGAAATGTTGAAAGTAAGGTAAAGATATGTATTCATATTCTGGTAAACATTGTGTAATGAGCAAAATATTTGTCATACATTCATGTATACATACCTAAATGGGTTCATATGTACAAAAAAGATGCAGTCTGAAAAGGAAGAAAAAAAACTGTCAGTATTTTAAGATAACTGCAAAGAAACTTGCAAAGAATTTACAGTTAAAAACCTAGACATAAAATTAATTTGGTGCAAATGAAATATAAAATTATTTATATACTGAATACTAACACACTTGCAAATTGAAAAATTAAAATGTTTTATAAAATAACTTCAAAAACCTTGAACTTCTTCAGGATAAATCTGCATATGTATAACATTTGTATGATAAAATTTTACAATGTTAAGATTCAGATCAAGAAATGTATGTAACTCCCAAAGTAGAATATTTTAAGACATTCATTCTTCTTAAATTCTTCTGTAAATTCAATGTAAATGCATTCTATATAATTCTCCAACATTTGCCTCTTAAAGCAGATACATACTAGTTTATTTCAAAATCTATATATAAAATCAGGAACATAAAACAAGAATACTTTTTAAAAAGAACACTGAATTTAAAAAATTTCACTCATTTTGTGATTTTTTTTCTATAAATAGTTAAGGAGCTATGGTTCAGTATACGTATCAATATAAATAAGTAAAATTGAGTATATAAGTCTTTACAGAGAGTGTTAATTGATTTTAACAAAGGAGCAAAGATAGCCACAAAAACAGAAATTGTTAGAAAGAAGTGTAGTAAAAATTGGGCATAACTGAAAAACATAATTTTACATAATAAAAGTCTACTTGATATAAATCATAGTCCTAAAATTAAAAATAAATATTCAGGACATTTGCTAATAAAATAGGAGTGGCCAGAGGGATAGTATAGTGGATATGTTACTTACCTTGTATATAACCAAACTGAGATTGATGCCCTATATCACATAAGATCTGTGTCCCTATAAGGAGTTATTTCTGAGCACAGATGAGTGGCCAAAACCTCTCAACCCCCTTTATTAGTATTCATTAGGGAAATATAAATTAAAATCATGATTAGATGTTATTGAGTAACTAAAAGAATAATAAATTTTGAAAAAGTGAGTCAATTTTTATAAATTCTATAACTTTTATATAGCTGTGTTATTTAGAGTTTGTCCATTCGCCTTGGTTAGAATGAACAGTGTTCACTTTTCTTAAGAAATTCTTACTATAGTAACTGGTAGTTTTTGACATCTGTATTTTATAGTTTCATTGAAATAGAAATTATATGAACCCAGTTTTTGGACATTTGAAATGCAAATATTCTTTGCTTTAAATTACTTTTATAAAGAAGGTTGAAAATTAATTAGACATTTAACAAAATCTATGGATTTTCTTCTTTCATAAAGAACTTTTAAAAGTAGTTAGACATCTAACAAAGGCTATGGTTTATTTTTGCCAAAGCCATATATTTCTATATTTTATATACTAGTTATTTTAGCTTTCCTTTTTTTTTTAGTCATTTGTTTCTCTGATTTATTTTAGTTTTAGCTATAGTCATTCTTCTCAATTCATTCCAATATACAATTGCTGCTACTGACCCTTAACATACTTATAACATTTACTGAATAAATGGTTTCTTATCTAGCTATTTCCTAGGAGAAATCTAATCCTTGAGTGTGGAAGAGGAATTTCTAAACTAAATGTTTGTTTGATTTTGCAGGTACCTAAACAGACATTTGTTCCACCACTGAAAATTGTCTGAGTGAATTGTCCAAGGCATTCATGGTGGTCTTAAAAGAAAGTAAAACGTATCTGACAGGATTCTCCAAACAGTTTCTAAACAGATCATCTGAATTCCTGAGTGAAAGATTTAAAAAAAAACCCCAAACTCTGTTTACCCATAGGGTATTCAATCAACAGTAATAAAGCAGATGTTTTAACAAGGAACACTTAGTTATGTCTGTCAGTCTGTCATTTAGTAAAGAGATCAGGATGCAATGGAGAATGAAAGGGTGAGAATAAAGGAAGGAGAGGAAGCAAAGAATCTTGTTATAACTGAACATAATAGCAACTGATGCACAAAATATAGACAATGGTTTAAATAACAATATGACAATCAAAGACCCTGTTTCATGTCTGAAGCAAGAGTTTACCCTACAATTTTGAAAGATAGAGCATTAAGTCTCTTAATTTTTCTTATATGCCAAACAGTGAATAATACAGACTAAGAAGAAATGTTCTAAGAACTAGAATATAGTTGTGTAAAATGCACAAGAAAAAGCTATCACTAATTTTAACAATTTGTTTCTTGGTAGTTGAGATCATTCCCTACTCTGTGGAGAGTATAAAAGCCTGAGACTTCAAAGGTGAAAGCTCTTGACAAAAATTTAGTAAAAATATCTAAAAAAAGGAATGGACTTTGACCATTGTGCAGGCTGAGACCACCCTTACCCCTTGCCTGTCTGTTAAGCATGTGCACCTGGGCCCCGAATTTTGGGCGGGCTTGAGACCGCCCTTCCTTCCACCCAGCTAGACCCCCTTCCTGGGAAGCATGGGCACCTGCACCCAGGACCTTTGGGCAGGCTAGAGATAGCCCTCCCCATCCTCCAGACTAAAAACTACTTGAATGAACCAGATAGCCTAACTTACACTTAATAGGTCCAGTCAACTTAGTCCTAACACTCATTTTTTTTTTCAGATAATCCACAGCCCATAAAACAGAATAGTAAAATACTGAAGCAGCTTGTAATATCCCTATCATACTTAGACAAGCCACCTAGCTAAGGAAAAATAAACTCTAAATCGAATATACCTTCAAGCACCTCTAATACAATCAGCACAGCATACCACATTATTAAACAATCAATAAACTTAATGTTCAAAACCACCAGTGCAAAGAAATATGAGTAAACTAAGGAAGACACTAGCAGCTGGGGAAATAGAGAAAAATTCTATTAAGTTTCCAAATCCACCAAAAAGCACAGCTCAGTAGATGAGAATCTAAAAACGACAATGAATGCCCTAGCAATGGAAATTAAGGAATCACTAGCCTGCAAGATTAAGAAATTTATAGATGAACAATTCAACTAACTCAAAGAACTTTTAGAACTGAGAAAAGAATCCATACAATTGAAACTAAGGGGGAAAAACATATTAGCAAGCCATAATAGCAGAATTAGTAAGAACAACGTATAGAGAAACTTGAGGAAAAAATACAAAATAACAATGAGATAGAAGTCAAGAAGAAAGAAAGAGACAAAACATTGAAAGAAAAAGTTAATGAAGAAAGATAAAGGAAATAACCTACGAATTGTAGGAAAACCAGAAGGGGAGGAGAAAAGGAAAGGAGAAGAACAGTAGTAAGGAATTAATAGCAAAGAAATTTCCCACCCTTTAAAAAGAGACACCTGTACAAATCCAGGAGGCAAAGAGTCCCTAATAAAATAGAACCTAACAGACAAGCACTAAGACATATAGTATTCCAACTAGCAAAAAAGAAAGAAAGAAAGAAAGAAAGAAAGAAAGAAAGAAAGAAAGAAAGAAAGAAAGAAAGAAAGAAAGAAAGAAAGAAGAAAGAAAGAAAGAAAGAAAGAAAGAAAGAAGAAAGAAAGAAAGAAAGAAAGAAAGAAAGAAAAAGAAAGAAAGAAAGAAAAAGAAAGAAAGAAAGAAAGAAAGAAAGAAAGAAAGAAAGAAAGAAAGAAAGAAAAAGGAAAAAAAAGATAAATTCTTTAAAGCAATAAGGGAGAAAAAAACCCTCAAATACAAAGGAAGGGACATAAGAATCAAACCAGACCTCCCATTTGAAACAATTCAAGCAAGAAGACAGTGGAGTGTCATATTTAACCTACTGAATGAAAGAAACTTCCAACCTAGAGTACACTACCCAGCAGAACTCTCATTCATATGGGAAGGAGAATTAAAAACATTCTTAGACAGAAAAGAACTCACACTATTTGTGCTAACCTAACCATCTCTAAATAAACTTCTCAAAGATGTAACACACAATCCAAACCTCCAATTATAACAACACCACTTTACACAATACAATAGCAAAATAACCCTCTCTGATTGTATCTCCTTAAATGTCAACGGGCTAAATTCCACCATTAAAAAAACAGCGTAGAGGGATGGATCAGAAAACAAAAACCAGATAATTGCTACCTCCAAGAAACACACCTAAAAGAATAGGAGAGGCACAGGCTTAGAATTAAAAGATGGAAATCAATTATTCAAGCCAATGGAAAATAAAGCCAGGACAGCCATTCTTATATCAAACCAAATTGCATTCAATCTCAAGAAAGTACTCAGAGACCAAGAGGGTCACTACATACTGATCAGAGGAACATTAGACCAAGAAGTTCTAATTCTGATCAATATTTATGCACCGACTGCAGAGCCTGTAAAATATGTAAGGTATTTGCCCACAAATCTAGAGAAACATATGGAAGAAAATGTGATAGTAGTAGGAAATTTCAATACTCCATTATCACCAATAGACAGATCCACTAGGCAGAAAACTAGCAAAAACATAAGAGCCCTAAATGAGAAATTAGAGGAAATAGGATTAACGGACCCTCTATCTTCTCATCCCCCAATCCTGATCCATCACCCTTCCTTATTTAACTGTCTTTACCCTCAGTTATTAACCCATTAGGTACCGAGACCAACTTCCTGCTCCAATAAACCACCATCAAGCTCCCTAACCAAAAGAACACCCTTCCATTTCTATATCACATGCAAAGCAAGAAAGTACAACCAAAACACCTGCTGACTTATGCTTTATGGCCCTTCTTCTTATCCTTATAATTGTGGACTGTCACAAACTACCGATTCAGAAGGACTCCAGCCCAATGCCACTTCCCTCATGGCTACAAATAACTTTACAAACACAACAAGGCACAATGTGTGATGAAAACTACCCTGGATTCCACCTCCCACAAGAATATCTCTAAAGACTCAATGGGGAAGCCTGTATTTCCTCTATGTATTTAATACCTCCATAATTATACATCCTAGTCTGTTTATTCCCCAAAATAAGTTAGTTTCATAAACAACATTGATTTTAATAAATTTTTAAATGTAATTTTACTTCTTCTATTATATATATATATATATATATATATATATATATATATATATATATATATATATATATATATATATATTTCTTTTTCTCTTTCTTTCTCCAACCTCACCTATTTTAGTTAGGCTTGGTTCAAAAACCTACAAGAAAAGTTTTGTCTAGGATATAAGGTCAGGTCAAAACCAGGGCACAGAGATTGTGCTATCATTCTCACCTCCAAATCCTCCAAATCCTCTCACCTCCAAATAATATGTCACCCTTTTGCACAGGCTCTCTAAATAAAGGGAAATGTTATACACAGAAACAAGCTCTTATCTGCTAGGGATAAGCACTCATACTTTTATAATACAGGCTCATCTCCCACCCTGAACATAGGTCATGTGGACCCAACTTAGATTCCATTTGATTGGACAGCGACCATCCAACTCAGAACCCCAGATCCCAGATGTGGAACCAACACAGGTCCCAGCAACAGCACCAGGAACTAAACTCCTCTTGGGGAAACTCTGAATGCTGTCCTGGCACCAATTTGCACCAGTTTTAACATGACATCCTGACATGAGGAAAAGGAAACAACTTGAGCTAAGAGAGGGCTGCCCTCTCTCATCAACTAACGGTATGATACAACTGGGAGACATGTCATCTTTTGCCCTAAGCAAAAACCAAAATTGCTATTTGCTGAAGACTGACTTTGACAAACATGTACGGGACAGAAACTATCAAGAGACCTATGAGGAAGTTCCGAGACTAGGCCTCGGCTTAGGATTGCTACAAAAGCCCAAATTTCTAATTTCAGAGTTCTGACTTTGACAATTGTGACTGAGCAGAACTTCTTGAACCATGCTGAAAGACTATATCCTGGACTCTGTCCTAGGATATGAGCAAAAATCAAGTCCACTAATTACAGATGACTGATTACAGCAACAGTGATGGAACAGAAATCCTAGAACTGTAAAGAAAAACTCTCTCCTAGCCTTCACCCTATGATCTACACAAATAACAAAATCTCTAGCTTCAGAGGCCGAATGTCATCACCCACATCTGAGCAGAAAGTTTTCTGGCACCATAAAAAGACCTTGGGTGTGTAAATGAGTGAGTATGTAACCCTTAGTTGTTCCCATGGCAGTATGCTTCAAGGGTGGAGAAACCCTGTATCTCTTAGGCCAAAGGAATTACCATTTTCCCCAATGTTTATCGTGTCTAAGCCGAAGAAAAAAAAAAACCAAAACAACAACCCCAAAAACCAAAAAGCACAATCTTTTTTTAAGAAGTTGCTGGCTCTTTTTCTTTGTTTTGTTTGTTTGTTTGTTTCTTTGTAGCTGATAGTTTTGTGTTTTTGTTTATTCTTTTTGTACTTTTGTTGTTACTTCCTTTTTGTCTTGTCTTGTTTTGCTTGCTTTGTTACTCTTTTCTTTTTGTGCTTTTTGCCTTTATTTTCCCCTCCTGCACTGGCACAGTAACTATTGGGGTCATTCGAAAAGGAATTCACTTGGCCTAAGCGCTATGGGTTTCTCCACTCTTGGGGTATATTGTCACGGAATTAACTATAGACTCTGTTGAAGTTCACTTATTCTACCAGTGGTGCTTTCAAGGTGTTTGGAAAACTTCTGCTCCATCCTGGGTGATGAGATAAGACCTCTGTATCTAGAGATCTCAGTATCTGCACAGGTCCAGGAGTGGGACTTATGATGAAGTCTTTCTTTGTGGTTCTAGAAGTTCTGTTCCCTTAGTGTTATTTTAATTCATCTTCTGTGGTTGGTGGTCTTGGTCTTTGCACTGATCCTGGGATGGAACCTAGGATAGCATCTTTCATTGTGTTTCCAGAAGCCCCATTCTGTTGCGATTGTCTCTGCCGGACCTTTGGGATTGGGGATCATGTTGTTGTGCGGGTCATATTTCAAACCCTAGACTAGGGCTTTTTTATTGGTCTCAAGAAATATTCAGTCCAGTCATGGTTCTAGCAGCCGGTCATCTGTAAATTGCGGTCTTGGCTTTTGGACTGAACAAAGGGTGACAAGTCTTCTGATTTTTGTCTTATCGTTAGCTGGTGAGGTAGGATAACCTGTTCTTAGGTCAAGTTGTTCCCATTTTCTTTGTTGTCAGGATATCATATTAGAGCTGGCACTTGTTGGTGGCCCAGCGGTATTAAGGATGTCCCGGATGGGGTTTGTTTCCTGTAGCTGTTGTGAAAAACTGTGTCGATTCTATGTCTGGGATCCAGGGTTCAAGGCTGGACGGATGGTGTCTAATCACCTGAGGTCTAAGTTGGGTCCTCGTGACATATTTTCAAGGTGGGAGATATCCCTGTATTGTAAACAAGTATGAGTTCTTATCTCTAGTAGATAAGAGCTCTTTTTTATGTGTAAGATTTCCCCTTTTTTTAGTGTGCCTTTGCAGGGAGAAATGGTGCTACTTTGTATTGTTGGTGCATTTGGGGGTGGACAGAGAAGAAAACAGAAACAGGTCACACATCCAAAAAAGATAAAAATAGTAATAAAAGTATATGTGCTCACAAATGTATATGTAAAACAAACATTTTAAAAATGAATTAACACAATAATTAAAGGAACCATGTGATGTCTGAGACTACCTTACCTTTGGGGAAAAGCAGGTAAAGAGGTGGTGCAATACCGGTCTTATACTTATGTTGGAAGTATAGGTTTCCCCATTGTCTTTTGAGATTTTCTTGTGGTGTGTGGGTTCCCAGGCACCTTTCCTTCACTCCCCCTGACCTTCTTGAGATTGGCAAAGGATTTGCGGCAGGGAGGTCTTGTAAGAGTTCTTGCATTGGGGATACTTTTGGAGCTAAGTCCGGTTTCAAACAACAGTCCTTGGTAGGGGGATTTGGTAGGGAGGGCGGTGCAGCATGAGTCCTCAGGGGAGTTGGTTGCCTTTTCTTGCAGGGGGCAAGGTGTGGGTTTGACTGGATGTCCCTTCGCTTGGGTGCTGCTCCCAGCATTTTTAAGGGAGTTATTTAAAGGATTGACTTCCAACCTTTGACTTTGTGTCTGTGCTGTAACAATTCAAATGTGTTTCAAATGCAACTAATTGTTGCATTCCATTTTCTGATTCATTTGCCACTCTGTCTCTTAATTCGTGCATTTAGTCCATTGACATTGAGAGATATTATTGTCCAAGAATCTTGCACCATATTTTTTGTACAATTTACTGTGTTTGTGGGGTTTGTCTTTCTGTCAAGTAGATTAGTCCCTTCAGTTCTTCTTTTAAAGCTGATTGGTTGTGAATATTTTCAGAATTGTTGTTTTTATGTGAAGCTGCATATTTCTCCTTCAATCATGAATAAGACTCTGGCTGGGTGTGATATTTTTGGGAAGTAGTGTTATTTTCTTGAATTTTATAACTGTATCCCACCACTGTCTTCAGGCCTGAGAGTTCCTTATAAATCTTCTGTAAATATTACAAATGCTCCATTTTTTATTTTTTGATCTGCTGCTTTCAGTACTCTGTGGCTTTTATCATTGTGATTGGGATGTGCTGTGGGAATCTTTTGTTTGGGAGTCTTTTTGCTGTTACTGTTCATGCAAGTAAGATGTGGGTGCACGCAATCTTCAGCTCCAGTAACTCCTTTAAGTAATGTCTTTGACTTCTTCATAGGGCTTTTTTTCCTGGCTCTCTGGCACCCCAAGAATTCTTAAGATGTTTCTGTTGAGAGCTTGTTTGTAGATTCTAGGAGGGAAGCGCAGCTACTTGTATATCCTCGACCAAAGAACAGTCTGTCTCTATTCGGGGAAGGTAGTCCTCTTTGACTGAGCATACAGCTTCGGGAGGGATGCACATGGAGAGGTGAGGGAAATAGGGGACACCCGCCGAGCCAGCCAGATCAGCCGAATCAACCCTGGCAATCAATGGGGTGACAGATCGCCCCTTATCATATCCAATATTGCAGCACTATTTACAATAGTCAGACCTGGAAACAACCAAGATGCCCTTCAGGAGGTGAATGGCTAAAGAAACTGTGGTACATATACACAATGGAATATTATGCAGCCATCATAAAATATGAAGTCATGAAATTTTCCTATACATGGATGTATATGGAATCTATTATGTTGAGTGAAATAAGTCAGAAGGATAGAGATAGACAAAAATAGTCTCACTCATGGGTTTTGAGAAAGATTAAAGACATTATTGTAATATTGCCCAGAAACAATAGAGTTAAGGACTGGAATGGCCAGAAGGACCAGCTCACAATTTGAAACTCACCACAAAGAATGGTGAACGCTGTTAGGAAAATACACTAACAGCTAGCATGACAATGTTAAACAATGAGAGAAGTAGAATGCCTGTCGTGAATAGAGGCATGGGTGGGGAAGGAGAAGGGAATTTGGTGGTGGGAAAGTTGCACTGGTGAAGGAAGGTTATTCTGATCATGATGCTTAAATATTTATATATTTAAAAAAAGGATAAATAAAAAGATATATCTGTTGAACTTATCCCCCAAATTGATATTGTCATCAGTTTGATTATTTTGTGAATTTTTTCATCTTTTGTTTCTTTGTAAGACTTTTCCCCTCATCATCTTCTATTGTATTGTATGGAGGTGTTATGGAACTTTTCTTTCTAAGTTCACTGATTTTGTGTTTAGGAGCTGTTATTCTAATGACGATGCCTTCTAGTGAGTTTTTTTTGTCTCACCTACCAAGTTTTTCAGTTCTGCTTGAAAATTTCTTATTTCTGCTTCCCTATTTTTTTGAATCTTATAAGTTTTCAGTTCCATGGTTTATTTGAGCTTCTTTAATATCCTCAACATTTCCTCTGTAAATTTCTCATTAGACAGGATATATAGGTGGCTGATACTAGTTGGCTCTTCAGAACTTTATGTTCATTGACTAAGTATGGTGGGTTCTGCATTGTTTACTCGCTGTGACTGTTGTAATGTGATGATGCATTTTATATGTGATGTGACTCATTACCTGGAAGAAATGTGAGGCTGTGAAGTGAAGTGAATCTCAATCCTCCTGTCAGTCTATCTGTCTGCCTCACTTTCTTGGGACAATATGATTGGTCACAACCCAGCTTGTGTAGGTAGAAGACCACTCACCTTGTTCTGGTGATTCTCTTTTCATTGAAGCATACTGACCTGAGTGTAAAAATGCCTCTTTTGTTACAGAAATCTTGCTGCCTGTATGTCTATCTGTTTCATTTTCTGGGGGATTGTGACAAGGTGGTTTATTTTAGTTGAATGCATTTAAATCTTTTAATATCATCACCAACTAACAATGATCAGTAAGCAGACTGTAAAATATCTATTACAATATTTCCTTCAGTTTCTGTCTAAAAAGTTTATACTTGTCTTTCATTTTGTTCCTCTTTGGTTTCTAAATTTTAAATATTGAATTAAGTTTAATTTTCAGATACTGAGACTAGTTGAGATGAGTCATTTTAAAGCAAATAGAATAAAACGATATCTTGCTGTTTAAAATGCCTCTAGAGAGTTTTGTTGAAATTTATGAAGGAATCTGTCATATTAGGCATGAGATATTTGAGGATGATGAAAAAAGCCTGACTCATAAAAGTTCCTGCCAGGTAGATTTCATGCTGGTTTATTATTAAAGAATCAACATAAGTCATTCTTGTATTATAATTTTGGAGAAAGTACCTTTTTAAGAATTCAGTCACCCTTTGCAGAAACTTATGGTTTTTAAAATATCAAGACAGTCACAGTATAAATAAATTGGTGTTTTATATAGAATATAATTTAACCTTCAGACATAATAAAGATTATTTTAATACCCAATTTAGTGATAAGAAAATTGAAAACTAGACATATTAGGCAATTTGATAGAAGTTTTATCAAAAACTAGTAATTAAATGCAATTGACTATTATGATTTTGACACAGACTATGACACCTGAAACTATGGTGAATGTCCTATGAACATATAAAGTTACACGTCATTAATATTAACAATGCCATTCATAAATAATTTATGAGTTACTGAATAAATTATATATTATGCACTTATGATATAGCTATAAGGTATTTAAAGCAATAATTCTGATATTCATTGCCTTTATATGATTATAATTATTCTTACCTTCTATAGTAGATAACCATATTTATTTTAATTGTTTTATTTAAGCACTGTGGTTAAAAAGTCATTCTCTTCTATTTCTTCCTGTTTCTTCCTTCAAATCTAGTATATATCTTTGTTAGATTTTAGCCTGGTTAACTATCAAGGGGTAATAAGGCAATATTGAAGTCTCACACTGTTATTGTATTGCTATTAATATCCCTCTTTAGTTTTTTAGTTTTTTAGCAGTTGCTTTAAGTATTTTTCTGGTGCATGATTGGGTGCATATATGTTTATAAGTGTGATTTCTTCTTGGTGTACACATCCTTTGATTTGTAAAAAATGCCCATCTATGTCTTTTATAATATTTTAAGCCTAAATTATATGTTGTCTGATATGAATATGGTCACCCCAACCTTTTTTAAGGGAGTTGTTTGCTTGAATCACTGTTCAAAGATAGACAACTGTCTATGTTTGCGCTGACTATTCAGATGTGTTTCTTTTGCAGGCAGCAATATGTTGGATTCAAAATTTTGATTTGTTTAGTCACTCTGTCTCTCCTAATTGATGAATGTAGTCTATTGGTGTTAAAATGGATTATTGTCATGGGATTAAGAGTCAACTTTATGTAGGAGTTTTGTGTGCTTCTTGGGTCTGCCTTGTCTTGTAGTAGATCCTTTGGTTTTTCCTTTAAGTTTCAATTTGAGACTATGAAATTTCTGAACTGTTGTTTATCTGCAAAGCTGTATATTCTTCCTTCAATTCAGAATGTAAGTCTGGCTGGGTATCTTGGCAAAGAATTTATTTCATTGAATTTTGTCACTATTGCCAACCACTGTCTTTGGACCTTGAGAGTTGCTTGTGATAAATATGCTGTAATTCTGAAGAGTGCTTACTTGAGTGCAATTTATCTTTTTGATCTTGCTGCCTTAGAATTCTATATATATCTGTGGTGCATAAAATTATGACTAGGATGTGCCTTGCATGATGTTATTTTTTGGATCTCTTTGAACTGGTACTCTTTGGGCATCCAGGATATTAGCTCTGGGAATTCTCTGCAATGATGTCCTTGATTGTTTTTTTTTCTGGGAATTTATCTTGGGCCTCTGGAACTTCAATGATTCTTATATTGTTCCAATTTATTTTTTAAAGACATCTATATACATCTTGTAACATTCTTTGGGGATAATTTTCATTATCTGATTATTTCTTTTAAAGTTCTTTTCCAACTTCTATTGTTGGATTTGTTATGCAGTTCATCATCCAGATCACTGATTCTGTCCTTGACTTCTGTTACTCTGCTGGTAAAGCTTTCCAGTGGGTTTTTTATTTCACCTACCAAGGTTTTCAGCTCTGTTATTTCAGTTTGAAGTTTTTTTGTTTATACTTTCATATCTTCTTGATTTTTATTTGAGGTTCATTTAGTTTGTTTCATAGTTTCTTTGAGTTCTTTTAACATCCTCCATATTTTTTCTCTAAAATATTTATCTGAGAAGATATATAGGTGGTTGGTACTTGTCAGATCTTCAGAGCTACCATCTTCATTCTCTAAGTATGATAGAGGTATGCATTGTTTTCCCATTGTGACACAAGGTGGTGTTTTATATGTTCAGTACTGGGTTTATTGACTTAGAGAAGTGCTGACCACTCTGTGGTCATGCCCTTATAGTTTTGTTAGCTGTTCCTCTCTACCCCTCTGGGTCAGAAAATGCTCACTTGCAAGGTGGACGATCTGCAGATGCAGAGGGGAAACTGGTTAGCTGTTGTTGGTCTCTATCCCTCTGGATGGAACAGTGTTCACCTGATATTCATATTTATTATTTTAATTTCTTTAATAAATTGCAATGTGGAACTGTTTAATTTTAACCAGATCAAAAATATTTTGAAAAGCAGGGTGGAGCCAAGTAGCTGCCACTTCCATTGCAAGGGCCAGCAGCCTGAACATAGCTGTTGCTTTTGAAACCAACTGCAAACCAGAAACCCTGGTTAAAGCTGGTGATGGAGGTGAGCTGGGAACGTCCAAACAGGGTGGAGCTAGAGAAGCCTGGCCACTCCACTTCATGTCCTTATTCATCTTCTAGACAATATCCTCCACCAAAACACGTAGAAAATTAAAAAAAAAAACACAACAAGTGAGACAAGGGGAAATAAAACAAGACAACAACAGGCATAGTAAATGAAGATGGCAAGTCTGATGACCTGAAAAGTGGCAACCACCTAATTAGCACTCAGAGAAGGAGTCTAGAGAAGAAATATGGAGGAACCATATAGGAATCAAAGAAAACAGAGATCGAGTTGAACAGAAATCAAATAAGAATCAAGAACACATGAAGATAGAATTAAAAAAACAAACTTCAAGTAGAAATAACACGTCTGAAAAATTCAGTAGACAAAATGAAAATCTCAATGGAAAGTCTCTCCAACAGAGTAACAGCATCTGAGGACAGAATCACTGACCTGGAAGAAGAAATGCATAACAATCTTATACAACAGAAGAGATTGGAAAATAACCTTACAGCAAACGGTCAGACAATGGAAAAAGTACTTAAAGAATGTGAACAGTTGAAAATAGAAGTCTTTGATAAACTCAACAGAAACAACTTAAGAATCATTGGAATCCCAGTGATATAGAAAGAAAATCTCCATGAAGAATCAACAGCCAAGGATATCACTGAAGAGAAACTACCAGAGCTAAATACAGCATGCAACCAAATTCTGCGTGCCTGAAGAGTACCAGCTAAAATAGATCCCAAGAAAAGCAACCCAAGACACATCCTAATCAAAATGATGAATTCCACAGAAAGGGATAGAATACTAAAAGCAGCAAGATCAAAAAGGGAAATTACATTTAAAGGAATCTGGTAGTGAGCAATATTCACAGCAAAGGGAGGTGGGGAAATAGGGCTTTTGGGAGCAAATCAACAGCAGGGGCAGTGTCAGTTTCTTCTTGGGCTTAGAATCTATCTTTTCACTTTGGGAGCTGGTTAGCAGTTGGCTGTATGGGGGAATATTCCACTTCCTGAAGAGTTAAGAACTGAGGTTAGAAAGGGTTAAATGGGGGAAATAACAGATGGGGGTGAGAGAGTAAAAAATTAGAGAAGAATTTGTAAGGTGGTAAGCAAAAGGGGAGAGAGAAGGAAGGGCAGTGTACAACATAGATAGACATTATGTATATTGCAGATGGACATTAGACACACATTGAGGTGGCCAACACATACACTCATGTGCACACATAGACAGATCAATCCATGGGTTATAATCGAAAAGCTAACCCAGGTGAAATGGGATGGAATGTTTAAAAATATAAAGCCAAAAAACAAAACAAAACAAAACAAAAATAAAGCCGGCAAGTAAGATAGAAAGGTTTTTCATTTTCTAGCCAGTCATGATTGGTGAGGTTAAATTTTATTGAAGAAAGGCTTCTGAGAGTGACTCAAAAACCAAAAAAGAAAGGAAGTTTCATGGAATGGGAAAAACTATTCATCCAATACCCACCTAACAGGGTATTTTTAAAGATAATATTTAAGGTAACAGGTATTATATTGAAAATCTATTGCAAATATATATTGATAATGCATATACAATTTTGTATATATCTATATACAAAGTTTATATATTAAGTATTCAAGGTATACAAGGTATACCTTGTATAAAGATAATATTTAATATGTACAAAGCATTGGTATAGCTAAAATATAAAAAATCTAGAAAAAAATCAAACACCATCCAAAAATGAAGAGAAGAAATAAAAAGATATTACTTCAAAGAAATACAGAGGGTCAAAAGACACACAAAAATCCCACACAATATTAGTCATTAGGGGTATACAAATAAATACAACAAAAAGATAATATTATTTCACACCAGAGAGACTGGCATATATCACAAAGAAAAAGAACAACTAGAACTGGTGCAGATGTGGGGAAAAAGGAACTCTTATTCATTGCTGAATGGTCCAGTTTTTTTTTTTTTGGGGGGGGGTCACACCCGGCCACGTTCAGAGGTTACTAATGGCTCTATGCTCAGAAATTGCTCCTGGCAGGTGCAGGGGATCATATGGGATGCCGGGATTCGAACCAACCGACCTTCTGTATGCAAGACAAACGCTGTACCTCCATGCTATTTCTCTGCCTGAATGGTCCAGCTTTTAGGAAAATAATATAGTCATTCCTCAAGGAAAACTAGAAACTGAGCTTTTTATATGATCCAGCAATAGCCATTTCTAGTGAAATACCCTAGAACACAAAAACACCACAATACAGAAGATGCCTCTGCACTCTTTTGTTCATTGCAACATTATTTACAATAGCTGGAATCTGGAAGTAAATTAAGTGCCAGCTAACAGATGAGTGCCTAAAGATTCTATATCTATATAGATATAGATATCTATACCATGGTATATCTATATAGATATCTATGTCATGGTATATCTATATGATGAAACACCACACAGATGTTAGGAAAAATAAAATCATTAAATTTGCTTATATATAGGTGAGACTATTATGCTAAGTGTAAGAATCAGAGGAAGAGGGATAGATATGGAATAATATGATTTGGTGATTAAAAAGACAGATAATGGAGGAGGAGTGAATACTTGTGGTGGGAAATATGCACAGGTATAGGGTGCTGTAAAATGTAAGAATGAAACTTAATCATAAACACTTGTAGCCATGTTGTTTAAATAAAAAAAGAAGTCTGTCTCTACTGTCACATCAAAATTAACAGCCCTAATTCATAAAGCAGGCCTACACTTGAGTACTTTAAGGCACTAAGTTCTACTGTAGAATGAATTCAACACAAATTATGAAATCTTTAAAGTTCAATGTGTCTTTAGCATTTACGACTATTCTCTATTGATAGAATACAATTTATAGTACTGATGATCTTTTAAAGGAAAACCAACTATCTAAAAGAGAATAAAAAAATAAACCCAGGGTTCTCAGTATCCCTCCCACCTTCTCCATCCACCTGTGTCTGGTGCAGGTGTTTTATTCCCTCTCTTTTCTTTTAAACACTGTGTTTTGCACTATTGTTAATTAAGGGGGTACCATGCATTCATTTTATCTACCTTTAGCACCCAATTCTTGCCCAAATTTATCATTTCAAAGCAGTAGTCCCTTCTCTTCTCTTACTGCTAGTACTCTCTATATTTGTGGCTTCCTATCATGGACTGGTCCTCCAGGCTCTCATGTCTATTTTCTCTGAATATTATTACCATACTATTTTTATTTTTCCTATATTTCAAAAATGAGTGAGATTATTCTATATTTACTCTTTTCTCTTCTGGCTCATTTCACTCAGCATAATAGTCTCCATATACACTTACTTACAAGCAAATTTTATGACTTCATTTCTATTAACAGTTTGCATAGTATTCCATGTGTAGATGTACCATAGTTTTCTTTACTCAATATGTGTTCTCAGGCATTTGGATTGTTTCTAGCTATTGTGAATAGTGTTGCCATGAACATAGGAGTACAGAGTGTGTAACTGCATTGTGATTTAGGGTTCCTAGGGTATATCTTTTGTGACTAGTATTACTAGATTAAATGGAAGCTCAATTTTTAGTTTTTGAGGAATATCCATATTATTTTCCAAAAAGCCTGGACCCAGTCTGCAGAAAAATTTTAAATTGGTAAATATTTTAGAAATCCTTTATGACCCTCAGTGTAAAAAGGAGCTTGAAATGTTCTATAAAATTATGGTTTTGCATGCATATGTTTGAATTTTATACCTTTCACAAAGCTTTTAATGTGATTGACAGTAAAAACAACATTTAAATATTATAGAAAAATAGGTTATTACAGCAAGATTTAAAATCCATTAATTTCTTATAAAATCAAAGCCTTTCTCATAATTATATGAGACCTTCATGGGAAAATTTATATTATGACATTTATAGACTCAAACTTTAGATATATAGCTTTCTTTATTGTGCAAGATATTTATCACTTTTAATTTGTCTACTGCAAGGCTCTATTATATTCCTTGGGACTTGTGGTAGTAGCTTAATATTTTATTTTTCCTGAGAAAAATTTAAAAGTAAGGAGAGATAGAGGGATTAACTTTTATTGGAAAAATAAAAACAATTAAAAATAAAATTTATTAAATCAGATGGTAAGAGGAAAGTGCATCAGTGTATTTTTTTCGCATTTAACTTTATCCATGCTCACATGGTGAGTTCAAACCAGAGAATAAATGAACTTATCTATAGTTTTTCTATTTCAGAAGTAAAAGGGTTAGACAACTTGATAGAATCCAGCTACTATTTCATAGACTTAATTTTACACCTGATTGTAACTCAATATTAGGGAAACATATGGCACAGTTAACTCTTAATTACGTATTTATTTGACTTATATTATACATATTCCACCTGTGACTCATAATTTATTTAAATAAACATATATGGGGCTGGAGAGGATAGCTTGGAGGTAAAGTGTTTGCCTTGTATGCAGAAGATAGATGGTTCGAATCCCCAGCATCTCCCATATGACCCCTGAGTCTGCCAGGACTCGACTTCTGAGCCAGAAGTAACTCCTGAGTGCAGTTCAGATGTGACCCAAAAACTAAAAACTAAACTAAAATAAACTTATATATTGATATATGATATAGTATATATTCTAGTTGCTTACTTCTATGGATATATGGATGAATTAAGTTATTTTTCTTAAATATTACCAATAGTTCTACAATCTAGGAGAATAAATAAATCTCAAAAATGCTCAACCTCAGTGTAAAGAATGTGAATGCTTAAGACTGGAAAAAAGTATATAAATACAGAAGATGGTATAGTAGCAAGTTTTAAGATAAGAACCTCTTTTTTAAGGTAAGATGTCATAAAATAATTGAGTGCTAGTGAAACTGTTCCCCTCTGTGTATAGCTTATTGTAGATAGGGTATCTATTCTGTTTTTGACTTTAGGTTTGATGTTTAAGTCGGATCATTTTTTAATTCCACTGAATTTTCATATGGCTGTTTGGTCCTGGTACCATTTATTTTTATTTTCCTCTGTAATTCATGAGGTAGAACAAGATGATTCTTGTTGTGTGGTTCTGCTGGAAGGGAACAAAGAAAAAAAAAAATAACAAAAGAAAGCAGCTACCAAAAAAAAAAAAAATAAAGAGCACCAAGCAGCAAAGAATCACCAAAAAAAAAAAATACCCACAGTGTGAAAAAAGAAGGAAAAGAAAGAAAGAAAATGAAGAGAAAAAAGAAGTAAAAAAGAAAAAGAAGAGAGAAAAAATAAAAAGGAGTGCTGGTGCGGCAAGGTTTTATGTCCCCCTACCTTTTTTTGCATAGGCACAGTAAGTATTGGGAAATTAAGAAAGGAAATTCCCTTGGCCTAAGAGATTCAGGTTTTCACCGCCCTTGAAGCATACTGTCATGGGAACAATTACTGGCTCCGTACCTGCTCATTACCTCTCCCCAAGGTCTTTTTTTGTGGTACCAGGAAACTTTCCACTTAGTTGTAAATGATAAAAATCAGTTCTCTGTAGCTAGAGATCTTGGTATTTGCACTGGTCATAGGACCAGGTCTAGGATAGAGTCTTTATGGTTCTAGAAGTTCTGTTCCATCATTGCTGTTTCAGCGGACCTCACATTCTTCTTTACAACTGGTATGTGGAGATTACTGAGCAGGGGAGCTAACCAACGGGCCGTTAGTACTTAATGCTAGTGAAGGGGGATTGGATCCCCCCAGGCCAGACCAGGCCTTTATGACAAAGCCTGGCAGCTGGGTCTTTGGGGGTGGGGGAAAGAGAAACCAGACCCTTCCATGGCTATAAATGGGGCTATGTGTTGGACTTCCTTGCAGGGGGGTCCTTTCTCACTAGTCCTCATTTTCAAAAGTGTGCAGGCGCGTTGACATCTATACATTTTAACCATCACTCCACAATGCTCATAATTTTAGGTTGTTCCTAGGAAAGGAAATGGAATACCCAAGACGCAGAGGACAATACTAGAATAGATCTCTAAAGTCTGTCTATATGGGTGTGTGAGTTTTTATACAATGGTCTTCTCTCTGATTGCCAAACCTAAATTGTAAACAATCCATATATATAGTGTATATAGCCCCTCATATATTACTCTCCCCCACTTTATAATCTCTTTATCCCTCATTCCCCAATCCTGATCCATTATCCCTCTTTATTTAACCCTCTTAACTCTCAGTTCTTAACTCATTAGGCACCAAGACAGACATCCTGCTCCAACAAACCACCACCCAGCTCTTAAATAAAAAGACACCTTCTCAGTCCTACATCTTGTGCCCCAGCAAGAAACTACAACCAACAAGTCTGCTGACTAATGCTATGTGGCCCTTCTTAACCCCCTCAAAACATGGACTGTTGCATGGTACTAGATTCAGCTTCAGAAAGATCGATCCCCAACTCAAGGACACTACCTAACCCCGTAAATCTACAAATCATGTCTCAAACTCAAGATCAAGGTGCATGATAAAAAAAAGTGCCTTGGATTTTACCACCCCCACAAGAATATCTAAAAAGACTTAATTGGGAGGCCTGTATTGCCTTTGTATGTTTAATATCTTTATAATAATGCATCTTAGGGTGTTTATTCCCAAATGTAAAGGTAGCCTGCTCCATCACTTTTTCTTTAATCACTTCCCTTTATTTAATTCAGTTTTATTTATTTGTTCTATTATATATACACACATACATATACATATTTTCTTAATCCTCACTGGTTTTTGTTTTGCTTGGTATGAAAACTGAAAGAAAAAGTCTTGCCTGGGATAAGAGCTCAGGTCAAAACCAGAGCACAGAGACTGTGTAGCCTGTCATTCTTACCCACAGTACAATATGACACTTTTGTATAGGCATAGTAAAAAAGGGGAAACCATATACACAGAAACAAGATCTTATCTTCTAGGGATAAGAACTTATTCTTTTTATAACACAGGGGACCTCCCACCCTGAATATGTGTCATGTGGATACAACTCAGTCTCCATGAGATTGGACAGTGTTCGTCCAACCCCAAATCCCAGATCCCAGACTTAGAACTGATACAGCTCCCTGCAACAACACCAGGAACCAAACTCCGCTGGGAAATCTCTAACATTGCTCTGGCAGCAACTTGCGCCAGTTTTGATATGACATCCCGATAACGAGGAAACGACAACTTGATCTAAGAGAAGGTTGTCTTATCACATTACCTAAAGGTAAGAGGAAAGACATGGTACCCTTTGATCTGTGCAAGAACCAAGAGCGCTAACTACAGAAGACTGACTTTGACAACCATGACTGGGAAGAACTTTTCCTGGGACCAGTAAGAAAAACCTTACTCTGTCTAGGCTGTAGCCTAGGACTTGTACAAAAATCAAGATCTCTAATCACAGCGGCTCGACTTTGACAACGGAGACTGAGCGGAACTTTTGAAACCATAAGGAAAACTCAGGCTTCAGCCTAGGATCTGAGCAAAAACCAAGTCTACTCTTTACAGAAGACTGATTACAACAACATTGATGGATCAAAACCCCTTTTTCATAGCAATGTCATTGCTGGAAGAGTACATGCACTTATAAAGTTGCTAATGAGATAGTCAATAAACACGCCTTCTGAGTAACTAAATCATGAACTACTCTACAGTTTGCTTTGCAAGTTTATACTGTAGTGAGAGATAATCTGATTTGTAGGGAGAGGCATAAATATAAGATTAATACTATACAGACTATTTTGTAGATTTATGTTTTTGAGTCTCTCTTTTATTTGTAATATGGTGATTATATCATTAGCAGAAATGATTATGAAGATTCAATAGTTTTATACATATAAAGTTTAAGAAATTTGTGGTATTTAAAAATCAAATCTTTTTTTTTTGTTTGTTTTTGGGTCACACCCGGCAGCACTCAGGGGTTACTCTGACAGGCTCAGGGGGCCATATAGGATGCTGGGATTCGAACTACTGTCTTTCTACATGCAAGGCAAACGCTCTATCTCCATGCTCTCTCTCCGGCCCCTTAAAAATCAAATCTTAAAATGTAGCATGATGATTGATACTTTTATATATTGATGATTCAAACATAAAAATACTTATAAGATTTTATGGTTAAGAAATGAACGGTAATTGACAAATTAATTTTAAAATCAAACTATTACTAAAATTACAATCGTGCTTAGTATATGTTATTTTTTTCTGTTGAAATATTTAACTGCCCCATAAAGGGCTTTCGTGTAATTCTTGAATAAAATTGTGTTGCTGTCTGTTTATTTAAAGACTGTATTCCAAGGACATGTTTTCACACACAGTAATTTATTAAAGTAGTTTTTATAAAACATATTGCAAAGCTTATCTCAATCCCTGAGTATGAATTTACTTTTAATATCCTACTAGTTAAAAAAAAACACCCAAGAGTTTCACAACTTCTGAACCCTATTTATATGGTAAACTTAGATCCATTAAAGTAAACTAAATAAAGTGCATAGCTTTTGAAAATGTGCTTACGCAATTAACCACAATGGCACCAGGGTTCCCTGTTACAGACTTTAAGTCAACAGCACTCCTTTATAATGAATTGTTTAACTCAGTTAACTCACAAAGGCTGTGTAATTTACTCAAAGAACCATAAGGATATGTTACAGTGATTGGAGTTTTTGCCATGTTTTGCTTCAATTCCCCCAGTCATACTCAACCAGAGATTTACAAGATGGTGAGAATCTTTCTATGAACTGAAACCTTTTAGAATTATTTTCCTAATGAAACTCTAGGTTATTACTGTTATTTTAGGAAAAAGCAACATCAATTTCCTAGTAAGAAAATGGATACTGTTAAAGGAAATAATCTGTGAGATGTTTATAGAATGAAATACCTGATTTTAAATTTTTAATTAAAAATGACTTAAATAGATTTTAAAATAAAATGGCCTCTTCAGAAAAAATATGAATAAATTAGAAGATTTTAAAACATTTGCAACCTTTAATTTGGCTTTTTTAATTTATAGGCTATTATTCTGAAAAGATAATTTAAAATATTGGAGAATGCTTATCTTTGATTAAAAATGAAGAAAATAAAACTTTATAAATGTTCTAAATTATAATTATTGTATGACTAAATAATATAGAATTGGCAGCTTTTAAAGTTTATCTTCACAAAAAGTTGCTAAAAATGGGAAACATTTGTATTATAATAGTAAGCATATTATAATACAATATTGCCTATTATAATACAATATTATCATAATATTTTTATGTGTAGAATATTTGTAAGCAAACACATTAGCCAATCAAATTTGTAAGCAATAAAAGACAGTTTGAAAAATACTGGAATATAGTTACAATGATCTGAAACTCTAATTGTAGCTTTGTGTGATTCTTTCTATTAAAAAATTGTTATATAAGACTTTAATATTAAACAAGGTACAATAAACAAAGACATCAATTAGTCAAATTTAAAGAAAAATTACATTTTAGTTTTTATAAACACCAAAGAATTAAAAGCCAAAAAAAATCACACTATAGCTTGTATAAACACCATGAATGTAAATATTTATATTTAGTATGCTGGAAAATTCTCAAAAGATTTATAATACAAAGGAAAAATAATATGATATTACTAAGCCTATTCAGTCAACAAGAAAATCTTGTGGCATTAATTATTTACTTTTAGTTTTTAAATTTTAAATTATTTTATTTAAACACCATGGTTACAAGGTTATTCATAATATAGTGTTTTTTTTTTTTTGCAATTACAAAGTTGTACTGCACTAGTGCATTTTTCACAACATCAAGGTCCCCAGTTTCTTTCTTAGCCTCTAACCTGCCTGACTCTGTAGCAGACATTTTCCTCTCTCTCTCTCTCTCTCCCCGCTCTTCTTTTAGATATTGTAGTTTGCAATATTGTTAGTAAAGGAAAATAATGCATATTACTTTATTTCCTTTCAGCACTCAGTTTATTTCCAACTTTTTGTTTGTTTGTTTGTTTGTTTTTGGGTCACACCCAGCAGCATTCAGGGGGTTACTCCTAGCTCTGTGCTCAGATATCGCTCCTGGAAGGCTGGGGAACCATATCAGATGCAGAGTATCAAACCCAGGTCAGTCCCGGGTGGGTTGTGTGCAAGGCAAAAATGCTCTACCACTGTGTTATCACTCTGGCCCTCAACTGTTATTAAATAAGACAAAAACATGCATACACTCTTACACAATTTATGTTCACTTGATAATGGAGAACACCATGTATAGTTTCCAACTGGCTGTTGTCATCCTGCAAAAAGGGATAAGAGATCAAGTCCCTCCAAATTTTTATTTCCAAAAATGCACAATGATTTGATTAGTTACATATCTTGGTATAATGCCCTCCTCTTTTTTTGCCTAGTTTTAAAATATCCTTAGCCTGGAACACTTATTAGTAGATTCTGATTTTTGAGAAGTAACAATTTGTTGCTATTCTATCACCAACTATCCTTCCACAAGCATATTCCAGAAAAGGCCCGGTCCCACAGTAAGTTTGTTTCTTTGTAGATTGGAAATCTATTTTTGATGAGCCATGGTTTATTGCTGAAATGTATGTTATTATTTCGACTTTAAACTCTCCATTATGATTAAGTATCAATCATTTTTTGAAGATCCTTAAGGAGAGAGAACTGTAAGTCAAAGATACAGTGTGACTCTGGAAAGCTTTGCAATAGATAAGCCGTGTAAGATGTGCTCACGTTTATTCTAAAACTATTGTATAAGTAGCATATATTATAATATATATATATAAGGAGAAGATGATATATATATCATCTTCTCCTTACCATCTCCTGTCTGTTATCCTGCAGACACATTACAGGCTTTGGTGGTTGAAGCTTAAATCTCATGTTTTCAGTGTTGTTAAGTCTGTATTTTGGTTGGATAACTATACCACTCTTCTACATCACCAAGATAACTGAAGCTGTTACTTATTTTTCCTCATTTTCTTCCTTCCTGCATTTTCTTTTCCTCTGCCCTTTTCCTACCTAGGCTCTGAGGTCAAGAATGATCTAGGCATCTGACCTTTACTACATTACTTTCCTAATGCAATTATCTTATACACCACAGATAAATGAGATCACCCATGTTTGTCTTTCTTTTTTCTGGCTCACTTCACTAAACAAGATTATCTTTCAGTTCCAAGCAGGTTACAGAAAATAGCATGATTGCGTCATTGCGCAGCTCCATTATATTCAACTTTGTATATGCACTGCATCTTCATAATCATCTGATGTTGGACAAATAAGATAATCAAATATCTTAGTTATTGTACTAATTGCAACAATGAATAATGGTGCACATACTTATTTTTTTTTTAGTCCTGGAGATAGATTACATAAAGCAGAATTGCTGGGTCATACAGCAGCTCAATTCTAAGTTTTCTGATAACTCTCCATACTATTTTCCACAGGAATTAAACCAGTCAACATTCCCATCATTAATGGATGGTACCACAATACTGTCAATACAGACAGTTCCTAGCTATTTTTGATATGTGCCTAAATTATTACTTGTGAGAGATGACATTTCAACGCATTTTTAAAAAAAATAAGTTTGTGTAATAAAATAAAATAAAAAAATTGTTTAACTTGCTTTTCTCCTTTATAAATGCCTCTATACTTTCTACTTTTTAGCAGTTATCTTTATCTCTTTTTATTCTCTTCTTTTTAGGATGTACTTATAAATGTTGTTTTAATGATACAAACAAATAGTTTTAACAGTTTAATTAAAAAAATTTGTTATTGCAGTTTTTAGCACCTTAGTGACTTATAAGATAGTCACAATGCTTGTTGATTGATGAGAATAAAAGTAAAAAGTATACATAATTTATGAAAAATAGAAAATTTTAGTTATTATAAGAGAAGAGGCTTTCTAGTGTAGTTAAGAATTACAAATGCTGAGCCTGAGCAATAGCATAACAGGCAGGGCACTTGTCCTGTACAAAGTCAGACTGATCTTTGACATCCCACATGTTCCCTCAAACCAGCCAGGAACTATTCCTGAGTACAGAGTCATGAATAACCCTGAGCATTGCTAGGCATGCCCCCCACCCCCCAAAAAAAAACATAAAAAAAGAGGAGTTACCAATGTTTAAAATTATTGCTCCAACTTTGGCTACTAAAATAGAATTGGCTCAAAGTTTCTTTATATATTCTTATTCTGCTTTCAAGGTGCTTTCATTATAATATCAGTATTTAATTCAGGTATAAAGCTGAACCTATTAAGTATACTCAGTTTTATAATATTTTGATATATAAAATTTAATCATTATAATAAAATAATTAACATTTCCATGTTTCTTTTGATCCTTTGTAATTCCTCCTGAGAATAATTTCTGCCTTTTTAAAAAATCTATTTTGAATCACTGAAAAACTTTCTGTCACTGTAGACATAAATTACTGTAGACATAAATTGTGTCATTAGCTTTTCTTCCTTTCTATCAGAATAATTTTTGTTTTTATTTATTTATTTTGGTTTTGAGTACACACCAAGCTGTGCTAAGGACTTACTCCTAACTCTATGATCAGGGATCATTTTTGTTGGGTCTGAGGGCAGATATAAAGTGCTGGGGCTTGAATCCTGGTCAAACATATGCGAAACAAGTGCATTACCTATTGTAATATCTCTCTTTGTCCCCCTTATGATAAATTTTAGACAAAGTTTATAACATGTACTGATGAACTTTTATTACTAAGTGGTATTCCATTTTATGGGTATATCATCTATTGATTCCTTGTAGGCTCGCCAAGTTTGCTGCTCTATAACTAATTCTGCTATGAAATTTTGTGATTTTGCAACTTCATATGCTTTGTTTGGGTTGATGACTAGGACTGGAATAACTACATTATTCAGTTAAATAGTTATATGTGTATTGTTTTAGAGGAACCATAAACTGTTATAGAAAGTGATTATACTATACTTCTTTATCAACAAAGAATGGGATCCTAGTTGCTCCAAACTCTTGCCAATAACGATAGAGTAAGTATATTAAACCTTTATTATATGAACCTTTATTATAGATTGTACTGCTAGTTATAGATCGATGGTTATTTGATGCTGGAATAGAAAACTGTGTACAAATTCACAAAGGAATAGCACTTGGTTATAAGAAAATGCAGTCATGCAAATTGCTATTATATGGATAGAACTAGAAAGTACCATCTTGAGAGAGAGAGAGAGAGACAGAGAGAGAGACAGAGAGACAGAGAGACAGAGAGAGACAGAGAGAGAAGGAACAGAGGAGAAAGGAGAGAAAGAGGAAAGAGAAGAGAGTGAGGGAGAGAAAGAGAAAGAACAGAGGAGAAAGGAAAGAGGAGAGAGCGAGAGAGAGAAAGAGTAAGAACAGAGGAGAAAAAAGAGAGAGGAAAGAAGAGAGCGAGAGAGAAAGAACAGAGGAGAGAGGAGAGAGACAGAGAGAGAGACAGAGAGACAGAGAGAGAGAGACAGAGAGGAGACAGAGAGAGAGACAGAGAGAGAGAGAGAGAGAGACAGAGAGAGAGAGAGAGAGAGAGAGAGAGAGAGAGAGAGAGAGAGAGAGAGAGAGAGAGAGAGAGAGAGAGAGAGAGAGAGAGAGAGAGAGAGAGAGAGAGAACAGAGGAAAGGGAGAGTGAACAGAGAGAGAAGAGAGGTCAAATTAGTTTTCCCGTCTTTCTGGTCTATGCTGAGCCCCACCCAGAGGTCCCCATTCTCCGCCTCTGGCCCTCCCTCTCCAGCTTCAGCCTTTGGCCCGCAGGCCTGTGGGCGGAGTAGCGAGTCTGAGCCCCACAACTCTACCAGAGGCTCCCTGGGCATTTGCTCCCCCTTGCGCCTCTAGCTCAGGAGGGCGGTGGTCCTCAGCTTCTCTTGGGGACTGTGCAAAACTTGGTCCTGTGTGGATTGAAGGGGACAGCGGGGACCCCCACCTGGGGTGGTTCCGCTTGCAGCGTCCCGGCTGCGTTCACCGAGGAGCTTCACTTTCTTGCAGGACCTGGTCTGGGAATGGAGCAGCCCCAGTGTGACCTCCGGGAACGCAGCGGCCTACTTCACCTGGCCCCGGCTGCTCTGAGGGTGGCGGCACCTCCACCCCTGTCGCCAGCCTTGCCGGTCACTCCCGGGATACCCGTTCCTCCAACTTTTCTGCGTCCCCCCAGACTTTTTTTGCGGGCGGCCGGGGCCACCGCCGTGGGCACCGGCAGCGAAGGTGGCCGGGCTCCAGGGCTGGAGAGGGCCGCGGGCGCTTTGGGCTGCGGCTATCCGCGGACCCCCAAGTGTGCCCGCTGTCGCAACCACGGCGTGGTGTCTGCGCTCAAGGGTCACAAGCGCTTCTGCCGCTGGCGGGACTGTGCGTGCGCCAAGTGCACCCTGATTGCAGAGCGCCAGCGCGTCATGGCCGCACAGGTGGCTCTGCGCAGGCAGCAGGCCCAGGAAGAGAGCGAGGCCCGGGGATTGCAGAGATTGCTCTACCCCGGATCCTCGGGACCCGACGACGGTCGGGGTTCGGGAGAGGGCATTAGCAACTGCATCAGCAGCATCAGCAGCAGGACCGACAGTCCCCACGCCGACAACGGAACACACGCGTCGGTCACTGCCCTGGGACTCAGCACCTCGAGACAAGCTAGCGGTCCGGCCACCCCAGCTCTGAAACTTTTCCAGCCAGATTTGACGGGGGGAAAACCAGGTGAGTCGCTCCTTCCTTCATTTGCTCCTTCCAAAAGCAAATGATTTTGTTCAGCAGAAAACTCAAGACCTGCTCCCGTGTCCTGGAGACTGGCAAGACATTATTTAAAAATAGCACCCGGGGACCGGTGCACTTGTTTGTGGGTGCTGTAAGATCCCGCAAACTTCCTTTCGTGAAAAGTTGTCTGTTTCCACCCTCAATGGGTGGAAAAGATACTGAAAAAGCGCAGCTTGAGTGATCTGGAAGAGCGATTCGTGCCATAAAGGAGTTCAATGCCAGTGAATGGCTCTGACTTTCTTGTAAGGTCGAACTTCAGGCGATCACAGGGCAAAAGTTTCAAGATGTTATGTTTTGACTCCTTTTTTTACACTATTAGTCAGCTTATATATTCTAGTGTAGAAACTCACTGGTGGTTGGGTGTGTTGTTCTCTGAGGGTAAATATTTGCTACAAAGTAGAAGGAAATGACTGCCAAACTGTCTTTTCACCCCTTTCTCTTAAATTTTATAAGCTGTCCCGTTTGCCAGCTCCAAGATGTAGAAAGCCTTCAGTCTTCAAGTTTCAGCTCTTCCATATAGGAAATGAATTTAGGTTTTCCACATTGGCTAAACTATTGGTATGAATTTTAAAATCTAACATTGAGGAATTCTTTTTTTTTTTTCCGGCGGAGTTCTATTATTCTTCTCTCTTTTTGGTTGACCACAAATTTCCTTTTTATCTTTCCGCTTGCATATGCATGCATTGTGTGCATAAATGAATACATACTGTATCTGTGTGTATAGCGAGGTTAGAGGGATTCCAAATTAATCTTTCTGCTCATTGAAACATTGTTGTGCCGTCTTGGGAAGTTTTCAGAGAAAATCATTTTAATATCTTTTTTAAGTCCAGAGAGTTGTACCATATACAAAAATACAGGTTTGATACAATATTATTAATTAGAAAGTTATCTGGTTTGTGAAAAATTACAACCCTTATCAAATCACAGGATGTGCTTTAAAAAAAGATTATTTTTAAATGAAACAGATCTCATTTGCTTCAACTATGCTCTCTTATGGCACAATTTTAAGTTAAGTTCGGCGGACAAAAAAGTCAGCATAAAATCAGCATAAAATCAGCATAAGCCAATTCTCACAAAAAAGTTAGAGGTTTGAAAAGCAAAGCTACTAAGCAATCATTCTATAAAGAGAAATAAAATAATTATATAAAACAAATTTACTGTGCATAATGTTTGGTTGACACCTCTGCTAGACACCAATATATGCTTTCTGTTTGTGGGGAGGGTTTACAAAATATGTACTGTTTTATAGGATCAATTACTTTATTGTTTTCCTCAGTTGATCCCCTTAAAAGCATGCCAATTTTTGAAAGGTTTACTACAAGGCATTTCTAACTCCCTCACTTACACAATATCCCTGAACTGTACTAAGGGAGTCTACATAACTTACACATTTATTAGTCAAATAGTATCAGTGATTCAGGATTGAACACAATTTTCCTTCACAAAGGAACTTTACATTCAAGAGGAAAAATGATATACAACCTCTCAAAAATAACCTACATGTCATACTATACAATGATTTAAAGTAAACAAACAAAAGGAGCTATGAGTATGAGTATATAAGACAAGGAGGTATCACAGTATTTCAAAGATTCCTTTTTCCTGTGTGATATCATGCAAGCCATATTTTACTACATACTGTACTTTGTGAATTCAATGTAATAACAAAAATGTTTTGTACCTAAGTCATGATCAGAATAAAATTTGCTACCTATGTGTTGTTCTTTAGGTAGGCATATTTAGTAATTATATTTATAAATAAAATATAATGCTGGACTGATATCAGCCTATTATTTGCTGTCAAAATCATTAAAAAAAGATGTATTCTTTTGTGTAAAGTTAAAAATACTAGGGAGTTTTGGTAATTTTGCAAAAACAACAACTTTTATTTTGTATAAGTTTATCTACGCATTTTAATCATTAAAATATAATATATATTTTAAATTAGATATTTCTGTAGAATTTAGTACTTCTTGAGTACTTCTTGTGGCTAAAAATTATAACTATAGGCAATACTTGTTATGTCTAATTAATAAACTTAATAGACAAAGCTGCACAGAAATATTAATTTTATTTAATTTTTTAAAACATAAAACATCAGTCAATGCTGATAAAAACTTAACTTGAATGATAACAAAAGTTGGGTAACATTTAAGAACATTTTAAATGGCCAAATAGGGAAAATAGTACAAGATATGGATATGTTCATTAAAATTTCTTATGATGAATAAATGTTTCTAATGGTATTAGTAAATGAATTATTTTATGTAGTATTACTTTTGTGTGGGTAGTAGTGTTCTGGACTCTTTTATTTGATTCTCTTCTATTCTTCAACAGAACAAAAAGTGAGTAAATGTGACACATGCCAGAATGGTCAAGAAGAAATGGTCTCCAAATCTCATCAATTCACCCTGCCTAAGTCTAATGATGCCATTGAAAAACAAAGTGCCAGGTCATCTCTTCCGGAAAGCTTGTACAAAGAGGATACCATCCTTTCTCCTCACTCTGGAGAACAGTCAGGAGGTGAAGAGAGTCCTTGCTCCTTATCATCCTCTGATCTGGAATCTGGAAATGAAAGTGAGTGGGCCAAAGACAGACCTGCAACCAAAAGAGGCAGCCTTTGCACAGCGACTTCAAGATCAAGAGACCCTCTTGATATTCTGACCAAGATTTTCCCAAATTATAGGCGCAGTAGACTTGAAGATATTCTGCAGATCTGCAAAGGTGATGTTGTCCAAGCCATTGAACAGGTTTTAAATGGGAAAGAACACAAACTGGATACTAGGGATCTAGCAAGTTCAAGAAGATGGGAAAATGCACCTTTTCAGAGAGCTTCAAATTTTAGTTTTGCTGGAATTGGTTTTGGAACTCTAGGGAATAAATCAGCCTTTTCTCCTCTTCAGACCACTTCTGCATCTCATGGAGGTGAATCAAGCCTCTATGGTTTAAATCCTAGACTAGGAATTAGTCCATTGCAATTGGCATATTCTCCAGGAAGAAGACTATCTAGTTTCATGTCTCCCTACCTAACTCCTGGGTTGGTACCAGCCTTGCCTTTTCAGCCATCACTGAATTATGCCTTTTCAGGGATGATCAGGGATTCTTCAAACCTTCCTAGCAAAGATACAGTAATTGGTGGAAGACTGTATTTTAGGCCAACTGAGGACAATCTGTAAAGCTTCTGTTCGTTTACCTGCTTTAGAATTTCTAGAACCATACAATATAATTCCTCATTTTTTCAGACTCACACAAACATTTCTATACTATGTTCACATAGTATATATGTGGATTACCAGAACTATAAAATGCTATTTTATTACAAGCAACATAATAGACTTGATATTTGAACATTCTAAATACTTATCAAGTGTACATTTGAATATTATACATCCCTTGCATAAAACTAATTCAGGACATAATTTGACTTTCAATGATTATTTTTTCTTAAAAATGTCAGTTGTAAACCTCATTTTAAAACAAGAATTTTAATTTTATTTAAAAATGGTTGTTAAGCACATTTTGAAGCCTAAAACATTAAAAAAAATCCCTTATAAATGAATCAGGAAAAAAAATTGTATATTGAGTTCATCCTGAATGTTTACTTTCTAATGTTTTCTTCTCTTCTGTTTCTTATAAGCAGGAGTGGAACCTGTTACTCAAAAGTATTTTAAAATACTTCATTCACATATAATTAATTAGCAATAAGTAAAAATTTTGAGAAATTTTAATGTCTACTTTTTTCTGAATGTCTTATTTTTATCCACATCTGCTATTTGTAATAACAAGTCACATTAATTAAATGTTTTTCTGAAGTAAATATTAGAAAACGAGACTGCTCCATCTCCTGGGTACTATCATTAATTGCATCTCAGTTCTGGTAGATTTTAGGAATTAAGGAATTTTAGTTTTCTAGCATGTAAGTTAACTATTGTTTGACACTTATTTGGGTCATGATTCTTTGAGATTTTCATATTATAAGGGAACATATTCTATTGGCAAGGCTCTTTAAGTGTGTTAGTTCTGTTTCTGGGAAGTATCTTTTTGTTTATGTTTATAACAAAATATGGTGATCATACTTAAAAGATACAATTCAGACTATTTTATTTATTAAACTGCTCAGATATATATTGATTCAATATAAACAGATGATTATTAATTGTATCAGAAGAGTTATAATATGTCTAAATATTTTAGATGTTCATGTGATAGCTTAAAAAAACTTTCTTGTTTTCCTTCAAGAGGAGAATATTTATTTTAGACGATGGAAAGTCCTTGACAAAACTTCACAAAACAATTTGTCAAGTACATTTCAACGTCATTTTTTTAAGGACAGTAATTTTATTCTTGTTGTGATAAATCAGTGAAAGCTCTGCTGTGATGTAAGAGTGTGGATGAATTAGAGATAATTTAAGCAGGCTAGTATGATTCAGTCTATGAAGATTGAATTATATATGTGTGTATATATGTGCCTCCACATATGTATCTGTATTATGCATCCAAACCATTCTATTCTTTCAAAATGAAATCTTTTCTATATTGTTGAATGAGAATACACTCCTGAGGTGTATTTTACCAGAAAATACTGTAATAAGTGACTATGGTTTTTTTTTTTTTTTGCTAATTTAGGATATAAACATGTTGTAATAGAGTATGATTTGTTGAATGGTGTGAATGTAAGAAAGCATATCTTGCAAAATTTTTATATAATCAGTATTCATTATTTATAAATAAAATTTTAGATTCTAAGCTTAACCTATAATATGCAATACCTGAAAAGTGACTCATATTCAATTAATATGTGCCAAGTGAAGAAACCATTTTCAATAATAGATCTTCCAAAGGATAAAATTGAATAACTATAAATAGCTTACAGATTTTTTTCATGCAATTTAATGAGTTTCTTGAAATGTCCTAAATGTGATTCTCTAGACTTATTTGTTATCCATTACATAAGTTTATTTATTGAATGCTATTTTTATGCTAGTTATGATTCATAAAGAGCAAAGAATGTAGAATATAGTGCACTCCAAGTTGTTTTTTTACAGCAGAAAACTGCTTTGTAAATCTGTTAGGGTTTCTTGATTCTTTGTGTTTTAACATAATGAAATATGCATTCATTTGAGAAACAGTTGATTTTGAACTGGGAAAACTTTATTTTGGGTATTATTCAATACTCATTTTTCTTATAATTTTATAATGTCAATAAAAGTGAACTGTCATATTATATAGTTTTGGGAGTGGTGGTGGTAGTGATTGGTGATTAGGGATTCACCAGATGGTGCTCAGGCTTTATTTCAGTTCTGCTCAAGAGTGACCTCTATCCGTGCTTAAGGGATCATATGAGATACTGAAGAATGAATCAGAGTTGGCTACAAGCAAGGCAATTAAGCGTCTTATGCCCTGTAGTATCTTTCCTGCCCTTCCATAGTTGTAAATATATTTTATACCCTTTACTAAAATAACTTTAGATCTTAGGAAATTAAAACATTTATAGAACGGGTGAGTTTGTCGATCAGTTTGGCCAATTATTGAATTAGTATTTGAATTTAAAAACTGACTCAGCAATATTGTGTACCCTCAAGATTAAAATAATGCTCAAGTGAAACAGCTGATTTGTTGTTTGCTGCCAAACTGGCTCCCAAAGCTAAAGGACACCTTTTCAGGGACACCATTCATCTCTCACCCTGGTAAGAAGCTGCTGCCACAGCTTTTGCTGACTTATTCTATGAGGCCCTTTTTCTCCAAGCTCCCCTCAATATAAACTCTTGCTTGCTATCGGGTTCAGTTTCAGAGGGATCCCCAGCTTGAGGACACTACCTGATCCCTGACTGCTGCTGCATAACACTTCCCAGATTCTACAAGATCATGGTGCCAGACAAAAATGTGCCTTAGATCTTATCCTACACTTAGACTATCTCAAAAGTCTTAATGGAGATATCGATATTTTCTTTTTATGTTTCTGTAGATACATTTTTAATAGTTATAATTCTTAATGTTTATTTCCATATTAAAGGTGACCTCACCCAACCCTTTATTTAAATTTAATTTATTTATTTATTTAGTTTTGTTTTTGCTTGTTTTGGTTCTGCTTAGTAGGAAATTCTAGTAGAAAAGTTTAGCTTGGGATAATAGCTCAGGTCAAAACCAAGGCACAAAGATGGTATAGCTTGTTATTTTTATCACCAAGTGCAACAATAATATAAGATGGCATCATTCCTTTTTGAATAGACATACTAAAATGGGGAAATATGTATAAAAAGAAACTATCTAATAGAGATAAGAACCCATACATTTTATAATGCATTTACTCAATTGATCGAACATCCACTGCCTTACCTCAAACCCAACCTTAGAACTGGCAGAGTTCCCTGCATCAGCAAGAGGAATCAAACACCCTTTGGGGAAGGCCTTAAGACTGCATTGGCACCAACTTTTGCCAGGTTAAGTTCATATGACACCCTAATGACAGGAAAACAGCAACAAAATGATCTAAGGACAGGTTGCCCTATCTCACCCCCTAACAGTGAGATGAAATCAGAAGACCCTCCATGCAAAAATCAAGATCTCTAAGTACAGAAGACTGACTTCATCAACAACAAATGAGCAGAACTTTTCTTGGCACCATAAAGAAAGACCTTAGGGTTGACAACTAACATGTTTGGAATCTATAGTCAGTCTCATGACAATATGCTTCAAGGGTGGAGACACTCTGAGGCCAAGGGCCATGGGAATTTTCTTCTAATTTCCCCAATGCTTACTGAGTCTATGCAAAAAAAAAATATTAAAAATTAAAAATTAAAAAATAATGCCACACTTGCCACCCCTCTCTGTTTTTCTTCTTTTAATTTTATTCATAGCTTTTAGATAGGGGATCCCACCTTTTTTTTTTTTTTACAGAATTATAGAACATAAATTATCTTGTTTTGCCCTATATTTTTATGTCATCCTACAAATTGGGAAAGAAAAAAAAAGTGGATGGGACCCAGGGGCAAGCAGTCTCAGAGGAGTATTGAGTGGAAATAAAAAGGGTCATACTTAAAGGCCCAAACCAAAGTCAATGACAATAGAATCAAGAGACTCAAACTATAACAAGTTATACACAAGAATGGACCCATTCCACTAGCAGTCCAGGGGGCTAAGGGTAGAGTTATAGGATGATTGCTGGGAACCATAGTGGAGGGAGGTCAACACTGATGGTAGGAATGGCCCTAATTCCCCATCACTATGTACCAGAAATACAACTGTGAAAGACATAATTCTAATTCGTCTCAATAAAATTTTTTTTAAAAGTACCAGCTTAAGAATTCACTCATTTAACAGCTTTTATTAAGCATTTATTTTGTGTGAGGCACTATGCTAACCAGGATGTGAAGAGGTAATTAAAATACAAGAAATTTTCTTAAGTTACTCAGTCTATTGTACTCTATGTTCAGATGCAGCCAATGAAACAATGTTGTTCCAATTTGATAATGTTTATAAGTCTGTGAGTTCTTAATCTTATGCACATGGATATTGCTTGTAGTTTAGTTTCCTAAATCTCTAATTAGGAGTGAGAATTAAAAGTGTAGCTAAATTTTTATGTTACTTGTCTGAGAAAGTTCTTCCATTACATAAAAGGCAATTATTTTTCATTTCTAATAATAGAAGTGGGCATAAAGGAAACTTTTGTTTGCTTGAATGGAGTCTTGTTTAGAAGGCACTCTCTCTTTGTTATTTCTGATCTCTGGATCAGAGATACAATGCTCAACTACAATTCCAGTGTTTTGGTAGAATTATTATTTGGTAAATAGGCTTCTTAACTTACGTTCTGTATTAGCTATTTGTTCAAAATGAGTAAGGGTAAGAGGACAACTGAGAACACATGAATCAAATGATTTGTAGGACTTTTCTGTAAAAAAAAATAAAGGCTTCTAGGGGTAGTTAAGAGATTTTAAACTTCGAAGTAAATTATAAATTATCATGGCTTACATATTCAACTGTTTTTAGAATGTATTTTTAGATATATGTCCATGTTTAAAATAAAAAAGTCCCCAGAATACAGAGGAGGTTAAAATAAAGCATATACTACTATAAATAAAATAATTCTCCTAAACATAAAAGAAGATGAGTTGCATTGTTGTTATAGTGCTGGAAGTACCCTGGCTACTTATGTACACTGGAAGGAGAGAGAGAAATCAGTCCTTCCTTCCTTCCTTCCTTCCTTCCTTCCTTCCTTCCTTCCTTCCTTCCTTCCTTCCTTCCTTCTTCCTTCCTTCCTTCCTTCCTTCCTTCCCTCCTTCCTCCCTCCCTCTCTCTTCCTTCCTTCCTCCCTCACCCTCCCTCACTTCCTCCTCCCCTTCCTTCCTTCCTTCCTCCCCCTTCCTTCTTCCTTCCTTCCTTCCTTCCTTCCTTTCCTTCTTCCTTCCTTCCTTCCTTCCTTCTTCCTCCTCCTTCCTTCCTCCCTTTCTTCCTCCCTCCCTTCCATCCTTCCTCTCTCCCTCCCTTCCTCCCTCCCTTTTTTCCTTCCTCCGTTTCTTCCTCCCTCCCCCTTCCTTCCTTCCTGCCTCCCTCCCTTCCTTCCTCCCTTTCTTCCTCCCTTCCATCTTCCCTCCCTTCCAACCTTCCTCTCTCCCTTTCTTCCTCCATCCCTTCCTCCTTCCCTCCCTTTTCCCTCCATTCCTCCCTACTTTCCTTCCTCCTTAACTCTCTCCCTTCCTTCCTCCCCCTCCCCTTCTTCCTTCCATTTTCTCCTCTCTCCTTTCCTTCCTACCCTCTTCCCTCTCTTCCTCCCTCCATCCCTTTCTTTCTCCTTCCCTTCATTACTCCCCTCCTTCCTCCAACCTGCTCCCTCCTTCCCTCCCTCCCTCCTTTCTTTCCTCTTTTTTCCTTCCTTCCCTCTTTTTTCCTTCCTTCTTTCTTCTTTCTTTTCTTTCCTTCCTTTTTTCTTCCTTCCTTCCTTTCTTTCTTCCTTCCTTCCTTCCTTCCTTCCTTCCTTCCTTCCTTCCTTCCTTCCTACCTTCTATCTTTGTTTCTTACTTTCTTTATTTCTTTCTTTCTTTCTTTCTTTCTTTCTTTCTTTCTTTCTTTCTTTCTTTCTTTTTTCTTTCTTTCTTTCTTTCTTTCTTTTCTTCTTCCTTCCTTCCTTCCTCCTTCCTTCCTTCCTTCCTTCCTTCCTTCCTTCCTTCCTTTCCTTCCTTCCTTCTTTCTTTCTTTCTTTCTTTCTTTCTTTCTTTCTTTCTTTCTTTCTTTCTTTCTTTCTTTCTTTCTTTCTTTCCTTCCTTCCTTCCTTCCTTCCTTCCTTCCTTCCTCCTTCCTTCCTTCCTTTCTTCTTCTTTCCTTTCTTCTTTCTTTCTTTCTTTCTTTCTTCTTCTTTCTTTTCTTTCTTTTCTTTCTTTCTTTTCTTTTTCTTCTTTCTTTCATCTTTCTTTCTTTCTTTCTTCTCTTCCTCTTTTCTCTTACATAGTATTAAGTTATAGAAGATCAATTCCTTTAAATTATCCTTTCTGAACTCACGCAAGAGATGAGTTAAAAAAGATGAAAAGAATGAGAGATATGATTATTTCATTTTAGTGATTATTATTTTAAAAATATACTGAGTTTTAAATTTTATGCTGTCTAACAATATTATCAATTTAAAATATTTAAATAAATGTTGTCAGATATGTCAAATATTAAATATTTATTAAAATGAAACTTAGAGATTAGCCAAAACTAGATAAATGAACTAAATTTTGCTATAATTATAAGGCATATATAGCAAAGTAAGTAAAAGACAAAGTATCAAAAATTATTGAGTAGTAACTTCATAAAATCCAGAAGGCAATTTAGATTTCTGTCCTTGATATTTTATAAGATTTTATTAGCAGATATGTGAGGAAATAATTATGTAAAATTCAATTCCTGTTTTGTTCATTGACAATACATATCTTAAAGTATCAGCCAATATTTTTGAATACAGAATAAAGTTTTGACATAATTGTTGCTCACTTTCTCACTCTACTAGTGAACTTATATAGTATTCAAAGTTATTTTGTTTGTTTTGGGAATACAGCTGGCTTTAGACTTAAGGATCATTTCTAGTGAGGCTTGCTGAATCTTATATAGTGTTAGAATTTAACATGGGTTGGCTGAATGGAAGACAAGTGCTTTACCTGCTGAACTGTGTGTTTATTCCATTATTTTCAGAATTTTAAGACAGAGGAAAAGTAAGCTGCACATGTAGATAACAATGGAGAAATATGGGGTAATAACATAATAAAATAGTTTTATTTTGAGACATGAGGGGAGAGAAAGAAGAGATAATAAGGATATATTTTCAAAAATGTCATGTTCTCGTTTCTTCCAAGTGGAGAGAGCTGAGAGTACATATCTCAGCTAGAGATGTAGATTGATCTAGTACGTAAATATTGCACCTAAGGGGTCGGAGACAGCAAAAGGGATTGTGGTTCAAATCCCGGCATCCCATATGGTCTCCCGTGCCTGCCAGTATTGATTTCTGAGCCCACTGGATGTGACCCAGAAACCAAAACAAAACAAACAAAAACAAACAAAAATAAACAAAAAATAAATTACATATGTCATGTTAGTGTAAACAATGTCCAAGGTAAATAAAGCACCATTAATAACATATTTTACTGGAGAAAATAGGTAGTGTTATTTGTTGATTAATAAATTCATCATGAAATGAACCATGATGGCTGTTTATGTTTTGTTTTGTTTTGGGCCACACCCATTGACGCTCAGGGGTTACTCCTGGCTATGTGCTCAGAAATCACTCCTGGCTTGGGGAGACCATATGGGACACTGGGGGATCAAATCGTGGTTCGTCCTAAGCTAGTGCTTGCAAGGCAGATTCCTAACCTATAGTACCACCGCTCAGGCTCCCATGTTGGCTGTTTTTAAGGGTAAATTCAATTGTATAATGCACTAGTTCTATGTACTAACTACCAACTTAGCTGATCATTTGTTAGATTATATAATGAGATTGTTTCTGAATACCATAGACTAAGTGTGACTCTAAAATCTGGTATATAAACAGATATATGCTATTCAGTGGTGATTGTGATTGCTGTGTGTGGTAGTGCTTTCTGAGACAGAGTTTTAACAATTAGAAATACAGTTGCTGGAGGGACAGTACAGGGAGTAAGGTTCTTAGATTATAGGGGACAACCAACCCAAGTTCATTCTCTAGCATCCCATAAGCTTCCCTAAATCTTGCCAGAGTGTTTTCTAGGTTCAGAGCCAAGAATAAGTCCTGAGAACAGCCAGGTATAGTCCAGAATACCCACGCGTCCCCACCCCAAATAAAGATAAATAAAAATAAAAATAATCAAAGAGCTAAAATACAGTGAAAATAAATTTGACTTATTTATATAATGTAGAGGGAATAGTAGGGTAAAAATTACATGAAGGAAATTAAGAGGAAAATATATAAGAAAAATAGGGGATTTAGCAACGTCCCTAGAGTGAAATAATTGCCTTGTATAATATGCATTCTGGGCACCATGGAGACATCACACAGAAATTGCTAATCAGACCTAACTGATGGGAAATTATATTATTGCTGGTACCAAATAATTTATAAAGGCAAACAAAAATATAATGAATATTTGTTGATTAAATGACTTTCAATTCTAAGACCATAAAAATAAGAACATTTACTCATTATTTTTCAATAAACACATTATAGTTTTGTTCATCTAAATTTTTTCTATACGAGTCATCCTAAGTCCTAAGCACAGCCAGGAATAAGCGAGCACAGATGTCCAATAACTGAAACTTGTAACCAAAATAACAACCTTTACTATATGATAAGTCTCCTGAGTATACATAAAATAAAATAGAGAATAACTTCCAAGGCTTCCAGAGTGGTAAAGATTAACATGAGGTCAGGAAGTATAAAAGACATAAAAAAGAAATGGATGGTTCAAGGGTATTGTGAAGAACACTAAAGACCAACTGTTATATATTTTCCATAAATCACATGCCAAATTGTTGCGACATATCTGACTAACTTCAAGTTCTTGTGGACTGCTGATACACTTAGCATAGTGACCACCAGATGTCACAAGTTATAGCTCTTTATTTGCAGAGCAGGTTGACTTTTGAAAGAAAATAGTAGCAGCAGCAGTGAGAGGTACAGCAGGACTTTTGCTGTTTCTGTTATATTATTAATTATAATTTATGTAAAGGAGGATTTGTGAAACTGATCAATTAGATTATTTATATTCTGTTCAGATGAAGGTTCATGGAGCAACTGGTTGGGTCATAATATACCCTATGTAAATGAGTTTTTGTGAGATGACCAATTGGATTGTATATACTAGTGTTCTTCATCCTTTGTATACTTGTGAACCTATTTTGCATCCTTGTCCATGAACTGTCGGTTATAACCTAGGCAGTACGTTTATATATTTTAATCTTTCTACAATCCCCTCCCCCAAACCATTCTTTGGACATTTAATTGGAGAACTAGACTGGTATAAAAGAGCCAGTGCAAAAGAAATTTTATGGGGCATATACTAATATTCCCTATGCAAAGGAGAGTTTCTAGAATAAAATATTGGGTTAACATACCTAAGTGAGGGTGGACTAACAGGTTAATATTTTCTAACCCCCTTTCCAATTTTTCTATGTAAGAATATGGAAGTTCCAGCTCACTTCATGAAGCTCACCACAAAGAGCGATGAGTGTAGTTAGAGAAATTACTACATTGAGAACTATCCTAACAATGAGAATGGATGAGGAAAGTAGAAAGCTTGTCTAGAGTACAGGTGGGGGGGGTGAGTGGGGGGGGAGGAGGAAGATTTGGGACATTGGGGATGAGAATGTTGTACTGGTGAAAGGAGGTGTTCTTTACATGACAAAAACCCAACCACAATCATGTTTGTAATCAAGGTGTTTTAAAAAAAGAATATGTTTTCTTAGAAAAAGCTTTAAATCTGAAAGAATATTTGGGATGGACTTAGCAGTACAATTTGGGCAATATTTTTAGTAAAACAAGGTTGATAAAATCATTTTGAAAGGTCCATGGAGATAAAAGATAGCTTAAATATAGCATATAATACCATAATATTTATACATTTGTTGATAAATTACTCTCATTGTGACTACTTTATGTTAAGATGTGTCACACCACAGAAATTGGCACACATCAACAAGAGCAAGAACAACTACTTGCGCCTCCCAATTCTTACCACAGGCTGTGTTCTTTACACTGACTGTATAGAAAGAGGAGGTACAGTAAATGCACCCCATATACACCTCAACCCAGGCCTTTTGCCTGGTCTGTATTGTGAATTGGGGGACAAAAAAAACCCGAACAACTACTTGCGTAGATGTGGGGGAAAAGGGACTATTATTTACTACTGGTGGGAAGGTAGACTGATGTAGCCTTTTGGAGAACAATATTGGCTTTCCTCAAAAAAAACCCCTAGAAATTGAATTTCTATTCAATTCAGCAATACTGCTCCTGGGAATATATCCTAGAGTCTCCAAAACTCAATACAGAAATAGTATCCTTAGTCCTATTTTCATTGAAGCACAATTCACAATTGCTAGAATATTGAAACAATCCAACTGCTCAAGACATATGAGTAAACAAATAAACTGGTATCTACACAGTGGAATACTATACTGCTGTTAGGAAAAATGAAGTCAAGACCTTTTCTTATGATGGATAGATGTTGAGAGTATCATCCTGAGTAGAATTATTTAGAGGAAAAACACAGAATAATCACTCATCTGTGGGATATAATAATAACAAATAGTATGAAAATAATATGCAGAAACAATAGAAATGATGGGTGGAAAGTGCAGTTAAGATAGAGAAGGAACCACTGTGACAATAATAGTTGGAAATAACTCTGGACAAGAGCTGAGAATGGAGAGAAAGTAAAGTGATATGCATGGTTGCATTATTGCAAACTACAGTACCCAAAATGGAGTGAAATTAGAGAGAATGGGGAGTAGGGATGGGACATTGTCTTGAGGTGGTAGGAAATGAAAGTAAGATTATATGATTGAAACTCAATTATCAACAACTTTTTAACTATTTATCTCACAGTGATATAATTTTAAAAATATTTTAAAAGGATGTATCATTCTCTCAAAAGGGCAATATTGTACTTAATAAAAGTTCATTGAAAACAAACACCATGAGAGAAACATATAGACTTAGTTCCTGAATTTCTTTTGGTTGTTTGGTTGTTTCTCTCATAGATGAGACAAATTTTTGTAATATCACGCCCAAGTATTACTTTAAGTATATGTAAACTAAACAAGCTGAAAAAAGCAATTTTGTGTCCACATCACGTTTGTCAATCAGGATTCAGTCCGGAAAATTGTGTTTCTTTAAGAATTTAGGAAATAAGGGATTTCTTAAAGAAATTTAACCAAGCACATGGATGTGAAAATCTGCATGTACACACATATGCAAGTGAACTGGTTCTGATCCCTCTAATGGTTATCAAAGTCATCAGCAATGTGGATGCCCTGTCAAAATTGTATTCAGATTTTACAGTAGCTATATTGATATCCAAATATCATTTGCTTTTAAGACAAAATCTAATTCATGCTTTCACATAAAATTGACAAAACTATGTTTTATGTGAAGAAAATATCTTTCCAAAAGAGGTTTCACAGTTTAATATGCACACATACATTATTTAGAAGAAAGGAAGAAATAAGTTTGCTGATTCACAGTGCTCTTACGTTTTTAAGTAGTCATGGTCTTCCTACTGCCACTCCCCATTTCATATTTATTGCCCTTGAAAAGTTTCCATGCTCACTGTTGTTTTATTTCAGGGTGGAGCAACCTAAAATCTTCATTGATGAACAATGATCTAAATATTCTGTGCCATTATGGTCATGACTTTATTGTTTTATAGTTTATAACAACTATCTCTCTCTCTCTTTTTGGCAGGAGGGGTTGGGCTTTAACCAGTAATGCTCAGAAGAAGCCACTCTTATCTTGGTGTTCAGGGATATCAACTTGGGTTCTACTCCCAAAACTGCATATGGTTGTCCAAGCAATTCCAGGAATGGTCCCTGAGTACTCAGCAGAAAACCTGAGCAAGCCAGGCATGGCTAAGAAACCAAAAAACATATATTCTCACAATTTTTCTATTATTTCAGTAGAAAATGATGCTTATGGTAAGCAGTAGAGATTTCAAGCTCGAGTATGATGATTTCTCTCTAGGATGGAGAATCTTTATCCAAAATAATACCAAAATTGTAGGAAAGGAAATAAAAGTGATTACTAGATATGATAGGTTTTTTTCAATTCTACCATATTTCCAGTTTCATAAATTCTGTGTACCACGACGTATTTGTAGCTTATTTAAACCACATCTTATATTGTGGAGAACATTATTTCAGCTCCATAAAGTACTGTCAGCAGCTGATGCCATAAATGAGACTTCGAAAGGCCATTCCATAATTTTATTAGACCAGCTGTTTCAGGATGAGAGGAAATAATGAGACCAGAGAATTCCATGATCATGAATCAAATGTTGTACCTCATTTGCTAAAAATTGTGTTTCTTCTTTAGAAGCAAATTGTATGAACCCATATAAAGGTGGAAAATGCATTCTTTAAGCTGACAGATGGTATTTTCAGCAAGATTATTGAGGGTAAGAAAGAGAAACAATATTCAGCATAAACATCTTTTCCAGTGAGAACAAAAAATGGCTCCTTCAATGATGGAAATGATCAATTGTAATCAACCTGATACCAGGTGGCTGGCTGGTTCCCCCAGAGAATGATTTAATTTCAGAAACTCAGTGTTGATCTTTGCTCTTGGCAGATTGAGTATACTCAGCAATGGCTCTAGCCAAATTGGTTTTGATGAGTGAATATTCATGCTGTTGAAACCATACATCAGCTCTCTTTTTCCATGACTATTGAATCGGTTACATTAAACATACAGTTATTAAGCATCTTCCCCTAAGAAGGTTAAAGATGAGGTTGCTGTTAGGTTGTTATTTGGTGTATTTATATGGACAAAATACTTTCATGTTTATGCCCTTTGGAGGGGGTCTTTCACATCAGATCTAAATTATGTATCTATCCTCCAATCATGTTTCATTCAGGTTGCTGACTGTGAGCTCAAACTGTTAACCATTGTTCATGACTCATTATAGATATGTTCCTACACAAATATATTTTTCAAGGCAGAAAAAAAAACAACTAGGTATATGAATTCAAATTCATTAAACTAGTTCGCCATTTTTTCATTATTCTTTTTTTAAATTTTTTTTTGAGACCATTGTGAATTACAAGCCCTTCATAGTTGGATTTCAAGCATAGTGTCAGTGAGTTTGGGCCATTTCCAACACCAGTGATTACCTTCCTCCACTAAAGTTCCCAGAGTGCAACCCATACCTCCACCCTTAACCCCCTGGCCTACCAGTGTAACAGTCCCAATTTAAGTTTAGATTGTTATAGTTTGGGTCTCTTGATTCTATTGTCATTGACTTTCTTCTGATATTTTTTAGGGTCATAATATAGTGCTGCAGTTGCAGAGGGTGTGGCAGAGGTTGGAATTCTGAATTTAAGAATTAAACAAATATAGAATTTCTTTTGTATTTTTAGCACAATATCTCCTTTATCCTTTATTTTCTAATTTTCTTAGTAAGAGCAGCTGTAAACAAATTTTAAAAATTATTTTGAAGTACAGTTTATACTTTTTACATTTAGTGAAATTCTCTTTTGGTGTTAGGCTTAAGAACTTTATACCTTACACTGGGTACCAAAGTTTTTATCCTATGCTTAGCATTTTTTCCCTAAAAGCTTTAAAAACTTTATAGTTAAGTCCATAAATCATCAATTTTAAATTAAAATGTGATATATAGATTATTTTTTGCTTATTTGCTTCCAATTCCATAATTTTTTGAAATAATATCCATCTTTCATTGAATAATTTTCTTTTTTATTTGGTTTATGGGCCACATCCGGTGATGCTCAGGGATTACTTCTGATTATGCGCTCAGAAGTTGCTCCTGGCTTGGGGGACCATATGGGACGATGGGGGAATGAAGCACAATCTGTCCTAGGCTAGTGCGGGCAAGGCAGACACCTTACCGCTTGCACCACCGTTCAGGTCCCAGGATTACTTTTAAGTCATTATGAAAATTAGCTGGGCACATTTGAGTGGGTTTAATTTGTGGCTCTTCATTACTTTTTTATTTAAATTGAACTACATATATTATTCCAGTGTGACATTGTTATGATTGCTTTCCTGACATAGTAAGGAAAGACTTCTTCCCAATTTATTCTTTTTCAACTTTATTGTAGATACACCAGACCTATTTATTATTTTTTTTTTTAAATTTATTTTACCCTAATATATTTATTTAATCACCATGATTTCAAACATGATTTCAGTTGGGTTTCAATCATAAACAGAACACCCCCTTTTATCAGTGCTACATTGCCACTACCATATGTTTTATAAGTTTGCCTGCATCTCCAAAAGAAATTCTCACAGATTTTGATAGTGGGTATATTAATTGTATAGATTTATTGAAAAATAGTAACATCTATCTTGAAACTTTGAACCTTTCTGTATATTATCTTGTATAACTTAATTTTTAAAGTTGTTTTTACTTTTTATTTTATTTTTATTTTTTATTTAATTTCTCTAATCAGTGTTTTATAATCTTTAGCATTCACATTTCTATTTACAGCATTAGTGTATATATCTTTCAAGTAAATGCACATAATACTGTGTTTATAATTTTATTTGCTGCACATTCATTTTATATATGAAATGACATTAACAATTGGTATTTTGGCTGTTGATTCTGTTTTGGGGGATACATTCAGCCATGTTCAAGAGTCTCTCCTTGTTATGTGCTCAAAGGTCACTTCTGGTGTGACTTGGGAGACCATATGTGTTGCTGAAGATCGAATACAGGCTGGCTGTGTCCAAGGCAAGCACCTTACTCACTGTATCATCTCTTTGGTTATGATGCAGACTTTTTGTTTGTTTGTTTTTGGGTAACTCCTATGATGCCAAGGGATTACTCCTGACTCTAAAATCTGGTATACCTCCTCATGTGATAGGGGAACCATATGGGATACTGGGGATTGATCCCAAGTAAGCCTCATGCAAGGCAAACACCTATCATTCTGACCATTGATGTTGATCTTTTATGCTATTCTTTCATATAGAAATATTGCTAAACTCATGTTAGCTCAAGTAGATATTGGAAATACATCTAATTTAATATAATATACATATAGTCATTTGTATATTGATTTTTGTAACTTGGGACATGTTTAATTTTATTCTTAGAATATGTATGCCTTTAATATATTTTTCTTTATTGCATGTCTATATTTTTAATTATCATACTAAATGAATTGAGAGAAATTATTGCCTTGTTCTAAATATTGTGGGAAAAGTGCTCTATATTTCAAAATTGAGTAGGTTTACTACATATTTGTTTAGACTATTGTTGTGCTTTATATATCACTCTTTTGGCAAAGCACACATATACATAATTTGCCTTCCATGTTGAAATAAGATTTTTGTTTGTTTGGGGGCCTTCCATGTAGAATGTATTACTATAAGTAAATTGAATAACCTTTGGGCCAGAGCATAGTACACTGAGTAGGCCACTTTCTTTGCATGTGTCAGATGTGGCTTTAATCCCAGGCATTATTAAAGGTCCCCTGAGCCGCATGAGGAGGGATCACTAAGTATAGAGACAGACTAAAGTATCTAGAGAGAAACAAAACCTTAAGTACAAAAGAAATAATATAAGAATCACAACAGGCCAAGAGAATTTCCTATCTAATCTCCCCAATTTTTACTGTGCGTATGCAAAAAAAATACCACAAATTAATTTTTTTGTAATTGTTGTTGTTGCTTGTTTCTTTTTTGTGTGCTTTTGTCTTTATTTTGGGACTGTGGTTATAGTTTGGTTGTTGTCTTTATTGCTGTGGTGCTATTAGGGTATTTTTGTTTGTTCGTTTGATTTGTTTGTATTGTAATGTTTTCCTTCCTTTTCTTAAATTGATATTTATAGCTTCTAGAGCCCAACTTTTTTGCTTGTTTGATTCCATCCCCCTTTTTCTTTCCTTCAAACAGAACCACATAACTTGAACTATCTTGTTCTGCCTCACAAATTGAGGGGAAAATAATGGAGGGCACCAAGACCAAACAGTCGTATGAACATTGAGTAGAAATAAAAAATGCTCAGACTTAAACACCAAATCCAAAGACAACTACAACAGAATCAATACCCAATCTACAACTAGCTAGACACAGAAGAGAATATTCATACTAGCAGCTCTGGGCGTGGGAGGGCAAAGGAGGATGTGGGACACATGCTGGGAACAGGGGTGAAGGGAGGACAACATTTGTGGTGGGAATACCCCTGATTCAACGTCACTACGTATCTAAAATATTATGTGAAAGATTTGTAATCCATTTTGATCAAAATAAAAATTAGCAAAAAAAGTGGTAGAATAATAAAGGAAAAATATTTAATGATTAGAAACTTTAAACAGAGTTCACTATCCTGCAAAAATTTCATTTAGATTGAAGGAAGTATAAAAACTTCAGATAAACAAGAGCTGGCAACATTTGCTACAACTAAACCGACCCTTTAAGAATTACTGAAGCACTGCCTAAAAAAATCAAATAGCTAATTGCAACATTAACTATCCCCCCTCCTAATGGCAGTATAGACCTTTATGTCAATTATCTTTCTGAATCTCAGTAGACTAACCTTAATTATCAAAAGCTGTAGAGTGGCTAGATGGATTAAGAAACAAATCCATCCATTTTGCAACTTAGAGGAAACAAACCTAAATTCACAAGACAGAGAAACACATTTGCCATATATGCCCATAGACTCATTCTTTTCTTGAGAGAGATGTAAATCAAGTGAAAAATAATGGGTATACCGGCCATGCAGCCAAAGCTGGCAATATTTGGAAAAATGCAGGTCAAGTCTCCACCCTGCCGAAGCTATGTCTGCTACATTCATCATGCCTGATTATTGCTTACCTTTGGCCCTCTCTCTTCACTCCTTTCCAATTCTCTTCAGAGAAACTAATCTGACCAAATTTCTGGTATGTCTATATTTGAGCCAATATGACCAAAGCTTTTTTTTTTTTTTTTTTTTTTTTGAGCCAGTGGAAATAAATGAAATAACAGAATGGAGAATCTTTTGCCATTGTCTCAATGACTTCACGGAGATACAATAATTTTCACAAAATAACTTGCCACTGTACTTCTTTATTTCTTTTTTTTAAATTTTTTTATTTCTATTTCTATATTTTTAAAATAACTTTGTTCTCACCTGAAAATAATTATATTACGGTCCATTATGTCAATTATGTGATGCATTTTCTTTAAATAAAGTAAAAAGTATAGTCTCAGAGTGAAAGAACAAAATCAGTTGTAAGGTCAATGGGTAGACTTTCACTCTAAAAAATATGTGACAGTCATACCTATATCAGACCAAAAAGCATTTAAACTAAAGAGAGTAATTATAGACACAGAGGGACACTACTTATTGCTTAAAGGGAGAATATATCAAGAAGTATATTTTTTCATCATAAACATACTAAATTAGGGGACAGAAAAGTTTATAAAGATTCTTATCACCAAATTAAAGCAACATGTTAGTGGAAACAATAGTAGGGGGTGACTAAACACTTCACTTTACAATGAACAAGATCAACCAGATGAATAGCAGTGAAAATACAAGAGCTCTCAATGAGGAATTAAATAAAACTGGACTTAACTGACACATACAAGGTTCTATATAATAAAGAGCTGTATACACATTCTTATGTAGTAGACATGAAATATTCTCCAAGACAATCACATACCAGGGCATAACTCACACATACGTAATTTGTCAATATAGAATCTACACATTCTCAGACCACAGTCATGAAAGTTGGAATTAACCTTAAAAAGATGATGGAGAAAACTTCCAACACTTGTAAACCAAGTAAAACACTGCTAAATATTCATTGGATCAAAAGGGAAATCAAGAAAAAAGAAGATACCTGGAAACTAATAAGAAGAAAGGAACAAACTATCAGAAACTATGGTATACAGCAAAAGCTATACTACAGGGGACAAGGCTTTATATTACATAGCCTTACAAGCATAGCAATTCATAACATTACAAATACACTCATAGCATATAAACAAATATACCCATAGCAATTATTAGCATTACAAACATTTCATTTCAAGTCAATGAAGTTGGGAACATGTTCTTTGAAAGGAGAAACAAGAAAGAAAATTCTTTAGCTAGATCCAGGATTTGTACATTGTCAAATAACCAACAGAAAATTTAAACCACTACATAAAATTTAAAGTGAAATGTTAGTATCTGTATCAAAATGAAAAACTCTCAAGACAAAGTACTAAGTTAAAAATTATAAAATTATTAATATGTATTTTATTTTATTTTTTTTTTGGTTTTTGGGCCACACCCTGTGACGCTCAGGGGTTACTCCTGGCTATGCGCTCAGAAGTTGCTCCTGGCTTCTTGGGGGACCATATGGGACGCCGGGGGATCGAACCGCGGTCCGTCCTAGGCTAGTGCAGGCAAGGCAGGCACCTTACCTCCAGCGCCACCGCCCGGCCCCTAATATGTATTTTATAATTAAGTAAAAATAAAAAGCATGTCATTTATTATTTATGGACAATGTATAATGGAATACAAACATGAATTGGCTATAATAAGAAAATAATTTTTGTTACATTTGAGAATGAATGATGGACAATGGGAATAGAGAATGTAAGAAAGGCACTTGAATATAAACTCTGAAATTTTACTTAAAATATTTAATAGCACCAAAAGCCATTTTAACTTAACTCATATAGTTTTATTGCATTATCAAAATTGTATTGGCTCTTAATCTTTAAAAAAAAACAATAGAAAATAAGCACTGCATTCATACATACAAAATGCTTTCTCAGAAATACGAGCTAATTAGTAGGAGCATCACTAGAGTGAACTAATTTAATATTATATACAAGGTTTATTACTAAATTAAAATTATTTTTGTTTTTAGTTGATTCCTTTTGCTTTTCTATTAATAGATTTAGAAATTCAGGAAGAGTTTTCCTCTATATCCTTCCCACAGTAAAGAGCACTTAGTATTGAAAGATTCTGAGGAATTCAGGAATTATACAATCAAAATAGGGTACTTGATTTATATGTCATTAAAATTAAAACAATTTAAAATTTTTATTTAATAAGCAAACAAAGTCAAGATCTTAGAGGAAAAAGCAGTTGGCAACAAATGAATATTTGCTAACTACATCATATGTTCTGGGGCTAAATATTAGTCTGGGAGCTATTATGACTTGAGTCAAAATTGAATTCCTTAATGATGCAATCATACAATTCTCTGCAACATAGATTCAAGTGGAAGATATTATGCTATATGAAGTAAATCAGAGGAAGAAGGATAAATTCAGGATGACGCCACTTGTATGTAAAATTAGAATAACTGCATGAAAAATATGCAATGGTTTAAATGCTGGTTGTCGAGAACACTCTTGGCCCCAGAACATAGTGGGGAGAAGGAAAAAATGAGTAGAAAAGGAGAAAGACAAGTGTGAAAAAACCGGGGATATGACTCAAGGAAACTCAGGTGTATTGGTGATGTTAAGAAAGAACAAAACAGGCCAAAGTTGTGGCACAGTGGTAAGGTGTTTGCCTTGCATCGGTCTGACCTAGAATGGACTGCGGTTCTATTCCCCGGCGTCCCATATGATCCCCCAAGCCTGGAGCAACTTCTGAGAGCATAGCCAGGAGTAACCCCTGAGCATCACTGGGTGTGGCTCAAAATAAATATAAGAATAAGAACAAAAGTAAATATCCAAGCCACAGACTCAACAACAATGATATCATGAGACCCCAACTTAAATAGCCAAACTTAAAAATGTGCCTGTTATGATGACAGACTGGGATGAGTGGTTATGGCATGAATGGACTCTGGGCACATTGATGAGAGGAGGCTGACACTGGAGATGGGATTGGTGTTGAAATATTGTATGTCTAAAACTCAACTATAAATAACTTTGTAAATTACAATTCTTTTCAAGTTGTTTCTTAATGATGACCAAGATACAAGGAATGTTCACAAAATGGGAGAAAATATTTACCCAATACTCATTTGATAAGGGGTTAATAGCTAAGATATAAAGGGCACTGATAGAGTTTAATAAGAAAAAACACAACTGTATCTAAAGTGGGAAGAGAGATGAACAAAAATTTTCTGAAAGCAGGTACAGAAAAACAGCTTCACAACATTAATCATCTGGGAATGTAAATGAAAGCAACAATTGATATAAACTCAGACTACTAAGCTGGCACATATCAAGAACAAGAACAACTAGTTCTGGCATACATGAGGAGGGAAAGGGATTCTCATTTACTGCTGGTGGGTATGTAGGTTGGTCCAACCTTTTGGAAAACAATATGGGCTTCTCTCAGACAAACAGTCAAATAAACAAAAAAGCGACCCTAGAAACTGAGCTTTCAGACTCTGTAAACAACCAGGATGCCTTTCAGTAGAGGAATGGCTAAAGAAAATATGGTACATATACACAATGGAATATTATGCAGCTGTCAGGAGAGATTAAGTCATAAAATTTTCTTAAACATGTATGTACATGGAATCTATTGTGCTGAGTGAAGTTAGAGGGAGAGAGAGACACACAGAGAATAGTTTCACTCATCTATGGGTTTTAAAAGAAATTAAATACATTGAAATAATTCCCAGAGATAAGGGCCCGAAGGACCGGCTCAAGATATGAAGCTCACCACAAAGAGTGGTGAGTGCAGTGAGAGAAATAACTATGCTGAGAACTATCATAACAATGTCAGTGAGTGAGGAATGTAGAAAGCCTGTCCTGAATACTGACGGGGATTGGGGAGGGAAGAGACGGGGCATTGGTGATGGGAAGGTTGCACGATGAAGGGGGGTGTTCTTATTATGACTGAAATCCAACTACAGTTATGTTTGTAATTAAGGTTTTTATGTAAAGAAATTACTTAAAAAAAGAAATTGAGCTTTCATTCAACCCAGCAATACCACTTCTAGGAATAAACCCTACAGTTCAAAACAGAAAAGATATCTGCACTCCTATGTTCATTATATCTCTATTCACATTAGTTAGAAACTAGAAAAAAACAAGTGCTCAAGAACAGATGAGTGGATAAAGAAACTGTGGTACCTTTACACAATGAAATACAATGAAGCTTTTAGGAAAAACGAAGTCCTGAAATTTTGGTATGCATGGTTAGACATAGAAAGTATCATTCTGAGTGAAATTAGACATAGGGAGATCTAAATTAGACCTAGGGAGGACAGACAGAATGATCACTTCATCTATGGAAGATAAAAATAAAAATATTGTATGAGAATAAATCAAAGAGACAATAGAAATGATGGTGAGAAAGTGTAGTTAAATCAGAGACGGTACCACTGTGAGAATAATAGTTGGAAATGATCATGCTGGAAAAGAACTGGAATGGAAAGAAGTCAAGTAGCAATACCATGATATCCCTTCAGTAACACTATTGCAAACCACAGTGACTAAGTGGAAAAGAGTGGAGGTAGGAGAGAAAGGATATGTATATATACATATATACATATATATATCAGATATATGTATATATGCATATCATATATACACAAATACATATATACTATAAAGATAGAGAGAGAAAGGGAGAGAGAAAGAGAAAGATAGAGACATATGTTTTCCATAGAGGCAAGCTGGAGATGAGGATGGGCAGTGCTGGGAGGTTAAGTGGTGGTGGGAAATAAGCACAGGTGAAGGAAAGCATGTTGGAACATGACCGAAACTTAAGTATCAAAAACGTTTTAACTCAAGGTAGATTTAATTAAAAAATATTTTAGGACCGGAGCAGTGGCATTAGAGGTAAGGCGTCTGCCTTGCAAGTGCTAGCCTAGGACGGACCGCTGTTAGATCCCCTAGCATCCCATATGGTTCCCTCAAGTCAGGAGTGATTCATAAGCACATAGCCAGGAGTAACTTCTGAGTGCAAATGGTTGTGGCCCCAAAACAAAACAAAACAAAAAAATATTGTAAAGATTATACACAAATATTTGAAAACAAAAAGAGATTTATTCCTCACATATGACATTTGTTAAGAAATGGGCATAATATAATATTTATTAAGTTTCTGCATTTGCTTAGATCTTAAATTAGTCTTTTTTATTTGTTTGTTTTTTGGCCATACCTGGTGACACTCAGAAATTACTCCTGTCTTGAGGGACCATATGGGATGCTGGGGATCAACCCCAAGTTTGTCCTGGGTCAGCTGAGAAAGGCAAGTGACCTTCCACTGCGCTATCGCTCTGACCCCAAATTAGTCATTTTTTATACTGTGGTTTTCTGTTAGAAAACAGTTTTTTATTATTGTGTATGTGTTTTTTATTTTCCAGTTTTATTATGATAGGAAAACGAGATATAAGCAGAAAACATAAAAACTAATAGTAAGGTCCTATTGTGCAGTTTTAGATGTTGCTACTTCCTATGAAACTGATTTAGAGCTGACTTTTCAAGATCCTGGTGTCCTCATTTGATGTTGACAATAAAACTGCCAACCTAGAGAGTTGTGTGTGTGTGTCTGTGTGTGTGTGTGTGAAAGAGGAAAATTAAAGAAATAAAAAATAATTTATTCTCATCATTTAACAAAGATCATCATTAAACCCCTGCAAATAAAATATTTGGTTTTTGACTGACTATATGTTTTAGATGGTAAAACAATTACCATGTTTTTTGTATTTTTCATAATATTACAGCATAATCCTTTGGTTTAGATGTCTCCCCACTGTCCAGGAGCTTGAAATTTTCTCACACTAGAATAATCTATCTATCTTTTTGGCCTTTCTCAAAAGGGTTCCTCTCTGTGTGGCTGCTTATGCTACTGAGAGATATCCCTATAATTTTAACACTGATTTTCCAGTATAAATACACCAAATTCAATGTGATTTTATATTATTTATATCATACCATATAATCTTAATAAACAAAATCAATAGTAGGAAGAATAATTGTCAATATGCAGTTTAGTATACCTTTAGACAATGATATAAAAACAATTGTGAGCTCTGATGCTTTTCACATTTTTTAAATTTTATTTTATTTTATTGAAACCATTGTGATTTACAAAGTCCTTTATAGCTGGGTTTTAGACATACAATGAATCAAGACCAATCCCACCACCAGTGTTGACCTCCCTCCATCATGTTCCCAGAGTGTATCCCAACTACTACCCTTTGCCTCTTAGCCTGCCAGTATAACAGGTCCATTTAAAGTTTAGATTTTGAGAATTTGGGTCTCTTGATTCCATTGTTGTTGACTTTGGCTTGGATATTTAGTTCTGTTCTTTTTTTCTTATCACCACAATGCACCTGAGACTGCTTGCTCCTGTCCCCCAATCTTTTCATATTTGTGTTTCTCCTCCTCCACTCAGTTTCTTTCCTTCTCCTTACTATACTCTGGGACTAAGAGTTTTTGAGACAATTCCCATTTAGACCACTGCATTTCTTCATGCAGTTATTCTAAATACTATGCATGTTGCTGCAAATTGCATGTTTGCATCAATCCTTATAACTATATAGTATTTCAATGTATATATGTTCCATATCTTTATGATCTCCTCATCTGTTGTTGGACATCTAGGTTGATTTTTAAGTCTTAGCTATTGTACTGAGTGCTGCAATGAGTGGTGGTGTGCTTATAACCTTTTGGATAAAAGTTTTTCTGTCCTGGGGACAGATACTCAAAAGAGGGATTACTGGGTCATATAGCAGCTCAAGTTTGAGTTTACTGAGTCTACCATACTGGATTGGAAGAATCAATATTATGAAAATGATCATACCCAACTACTATATAAATTCAATGCAATTCCTATTTCAATTCAGACAACATTGTTCAAGAACTTAGAAAAATCAGTTATAAAATTTGGGTGGAACCATAAAAGACCTAGGACAGCCAAATTCATATTGAAAAATAAGAAACTGGAAGGCATCTCATTACCTAACTTAAAGCTCTACTACAAAGTCATAGTGATCAAAATAGCATGATATTGGAACAAAGACAGACTTTCAGACCAATCGGTCAGATTAGAATATCCAGTAACAAACCCCAATGTATAAAGTTAATTAATCTTTGACAAAGGAGTCAACTTGAAATGGAATAAAGACTCTTCAACAAATGGTGTTGAAAGAATTAGATATCCATGTGTAAAAATTAAAGATCCACATCTCTCATCTACACAAAGTCAATTCAAAGTGAATTAAAGACCTTGAGATTAGATCCCTGAATGGGTTAAAATTAGAAGACAACTAAATAAATCGGAGAAAGATATTTTGTTGTTGTTGTTTTTGAGCTACACCCAGTGACGCTCAGGAGTTACACCTGGCTATGCGCTCAGAAATTGCTCCTGGCTTGGGGGATCATATGACACGCTGGGGGATCGAACTACCGTGTCTGTCCTAGGTCAGCTGCATGCAAGACAAAGGTTTGCCCTACCGCTACGCCACTGCTCCCACCCCATTAATGGGAGAACATTTTTGCACAATTTTCTTGTAATACAAATTTTTTTCGTTGTTGTTTTGTTTTGATTTGTGGCCGTATTCTGGTTCTCATTCAGGAATTACTCCTGATGGTGCTCCGAGGGCCATTTGGTATACCTGACAGCACCATCCCTTTAGTACCAATACAGTTTTTTCCCCTGACAATTCCATTATAATTTAATTGTAGCAAACAATATTAATTAAATTATTTTTTTTCATTTATATATTATTTATAATCTTCTTGGATTTTCTAGATCACATATTAAAATAGATAAAGCACAAGCTGAGTCATGTATTTATATGGTAAAAATTTAAGAAACATAAATGTATACAAATGTATCTTAAATTTTTTACTCTTTATGAAAGTATTTTAACAATATGTTAGAATATTAGCCTACATATCCTGATATGAATTATACATCTAGAATGGATAGATATATACAACTTTTTTCTTTTTTTTCCATTACCTTTTTTTCTTTATTTAAACATCTTGATTACAAATATGATTGTGATTAGGTTTCACTCATGTAAAGAACACCCCCCATTCATCAGTGCAACATTCCCACCACTAATGTCCCAAATCTCCCTCCATCCCACCCCACCCCCACCTGTACTCTAGACAGGCTTGCCAGTTTCCTCATTCATTCATATGATTATGGTAGTTCTCTGTGTAGTTATTTCTATAACTGCACTCACCTCTCTTTGTGGTGAACTTCATGAAGTGAGCTATAAATTCCAGCCGCCTCTCATTGTCTCTAAGGATTGTTGCAAAAATGACCTTTATTTTCTTAAGACCCATAGATTAGTGAGACTATTCTGTGTCTCTCTCTCCCTCCCTATGACGTATTCCACTCAGCATGATAGACTCCATGTACATCCATGTATAGGAAAATTTCATGACTTCATCTCTCCTAACGGTTGTATAATATTCCATTGTGTATATGTACCACAGTTTCTTTAGCCATTCGTCTATTGAAGGGCATCTTGGTTGTTTCCAGAGCCTGGCTATTGTGAATAGTGCTGCAATAAATATAGTTGTGAGGAAGGGGTTTTTGTATTGTATTCTTGTTTTCCTAAGGTATATCCCTAGGAGTGGAATAGCTGGGTCAGTGGGAGCTCAATTTCCAGTTTTTGGAGGAATCTCCATGTTGCTTTCCATAGAGGTTGGACGAGACAGCATTCCCACCAGCAGTGGATAAGAGTTTCTTTTCTCTCCACATCCCCACCAGCACTGATTTTTCCCATTCTTTATGATGTGTGCCATTCTCTGGGGTGTGAGGTGGTATCTTATCGTTGTTTTGATTTGCATCTCCCTGATGATCAGTGATGAGGAGCATTTTTTTCATGTGACTTTTGGCCATTTGTATTTCTTTTTTATCAAAGTGTCTGTTCATTTCTTCTCCCCATTTTTTGATGGGATTAGATTTTTTTTTCTTGTAAAGTTCTGCCAGTGCCCTGTATATTTTGGATATTAGCCCTTTATCTGATGGGTATTGGGTGAATAGTTTCTCCCACACAGTGGGTGGCTCTTGTATTCTGGGGACTATTTCCTTTGAGGTGCAGTAGCTTCTCAGCTTAATGTATTTCCATCTGTTGATCTCTGCTTCCACTTGTTTGTAAAGTGCAGTTTCCTCCTTGAAGAAGCCTTTAGTTTTAATGTCATGGAGTGTTTTACTGATGTGTTGTTCTATACACCTTATGGTATCAGGTCTGATATCAAGGTCTTTAATCTATTTGGATTTTACCATTGCGCATTATATTAACTGGGGGTCTATGTTTGCTTTTTTGCAATTGGCTAACCAGTTATGCTGGCAACACTTGTTGAAGAGGTTTTCCCTGCTCCACTTAGGATTTCTTGCTCCTTTGTCAAAGATTAGGTGACTGTAAGTCTGGGGAACATTGCCTAAGAACTCAAGCCTATTCCACTGATCTGAGGGTCTGTCTTTATTCCAATACCATACGGTTTTGATAACTATTGCCTTGTAGTACAGTTTAAAGTTGGGTAAAGTAATGCCTACCATTTTCTTTTTTCCTAGGAGTGCTTTAGCTATTTGAGGGTGTTTATTGTTCCAGATAAACTTCATAAGTGTGTGATCCACTTCTTTGTAAACTGTCATGGGTATCTTTAGAGGGATCACATTAAATCTGTACAATGCTTTGGGGAGTATTGCCATTTTAATGATGTTAATCCTGCCAATACATGAGCTGGGTATGTGTTTCCATTTCCGTGTGTCTTCTCTTATTTCTTGGAGTAGGGCTTTATAGTTTTCTTTGTATAGGTCCTTCATGCCTTTGGTCAAGTTGACTCCAAGATATTTGAGTTTGTGTGGCACTAATGTGAATGGGATTGCCTTCTTACGTCCATCTTTTCCCTATCATTAATGTGTATAAAAGGTCATTGATTTCTTTGTGTAAATTTTGTAGCCTTCCACCTTGCTATATGAGTCTATTGTTTCTAGAAGCTTTGTGGTAGAGTCTTTAGGGTTTTCTAAGTAGAGTATCATGTCATCTGCAAACAGTGAGAGCTTGACTTCTTACTTTCCTGTCTGGATTCCCTTGATATCTTTTTCTTGCCTGATCGCTATAGCAACCATTTCCAGTACTAAGTTGAAGAGGAGTAGTGAGAGTGGACAGCCTTTTCTTGTACCAGAATTTAAAGGAAAGGCTTTCATTTTTCTCAATTGAGGATAATATTTGCCATTGGCTTGTGGTTGATGACTTTAACTAAATTGAGAAAGGTTCTTTTTATTCCCATCTTGCTGAGAGTTTTGATCAAGAATGGGTGTTGGACCTTATCAAACGCTTTCTCTACATCTATTTATATGATCATGTGATTTTTATTTTTCTTGTTGTTGATGTTGTGTACGATATTGATAGATTTACGATGTTAAACCTTCCTTGCATTCCTGGGATGAAACCTACTTGGTCGTAGTGCATGATCTTCTTGATGATTCATTGGATTCTATTTGCCAGGATTTTGTTGAAGATCTTTGCATCTGCATTCATCAGGGATATTGGTCTGTTATTTTCTTTTTTGGAAGTATCTCTGTCTGGTTTTGGTATAAAAGCGATGTTGGCTTTATAAAAGCTGTTTGGGAGTGTTCCTTTTTTTTTTTTTTTTTGAATATCATGAAAGAGCATGGCTAGGATTTGTAGTTGTTCCTCTTGAAAAATTTGAAAGAATTCATTAGTAAATTCATCTGGGCCTGGGCTTTTCTTTTTGGGCAGATTTTTGATACAGTTTCAATTTCCTCAATAGTGATGGGGGTGTTTAGATAAGCTACCCCCTCCTTACTTAACTGTGGAAGGTTATAAGTGTCCAAGAATTTTTCCATTTCTTATAGGTTTAGTAGCATAAAGTTTCTCAAAGTAGTCTCTGATGACCCTTTGGATCTCTGCAATATCTGTCGTGATCTCCCCTTTTCATTTCTAATATGGGTTATCAGGTTTCTCTCTCTTTCTTTGTGAGTTTTGCCAATGGTCTATCAATCTTGTTTATTTTTTCAAAGAACCAACTTCTGCTTTTGTTGATCTTTTGGATTGTTTTTTGGGTTTCCACTTTGTTAATTTCTGCTCTCAGCTTTGTTATTTATTCTGTCTCCCTATTTTTGGGTCCTTTTGTTGACCACTTTCTAATTCTATGAGCTGCATCATTAAGCTATTCAGGTAGGCCCCTTCTTCCTTCCTGATGTGTGCTTGCAAAGATACAAATTTTCTTCTCAGTACTGCTTTTGCTGCAGATTCTGGCAGTTTGTGTCTTCATTATCATTTGTTACCATGAAAGTTTTTATTTCCTCTTTGATTTCAACTCGGACCCACTGGTTTTTTTAGTAGCAGGCTGTTTAATTTCTAATTGTTAAAGTTTTTCTTCCATGTGCCTTTGTAGTTCACATCTAATTTCAGAGCTTTGTGGTCAGGAAAGGTAGCCTGCAAGATTTCTATCCTCTTGATTTTATGAAGGTATGTTTTATGTATCAGCATGTAGTCTATCCTGGAGAATGGCCCATGTACATTGGAGAAGAATGTGTATTCAGGCTTTTTGGGGTAGAGTGTCTTACATAGATCTACTGTTCTCTTTCTTCCATTACTCTATTCAGGGCTAGTATTTTTTTGTTGGATTTTAGTCTGGTTGACCTATCAAGTGTTGACAGGGCCATGTTGAGGTCTCCCACTATTATTGTGTTATTATTGATGTCTTCTTTCAGATTTGTCAGTAACTGTATTACATAATTTTCTGGTCTCTCATTGGGTGCATATATGTTTAATAGTCTGATTTCTTCGTGTTGCACATATCCCTTGATTAGTACATAGTGTCCATCTTTGTCCTTTACAACTTTTCTGAGTATAAAGTTGGTGTCATCAGATATTAATATGGCCACCCCAGCTTTTTTGAGGGTGTTGTTTGCTTGGATGATTTTCCTCCAGCCTTTGATTTTGAGTCTATGTTTGTTCTGACTATTCAGATGTGTTTCTTGCAGGCAGCAGAAGGTTGGATTCATCTTTTTGACCCATTTTGCCACTCTGTGTCTTTTTTTGGTGAATTTAGTCTATTGACAGTGAAGAAGATGATTGTCATAGGATTTAATGTCTTCTTTGTAGATAAGTTTGCTGTGTTTGTTGGTCTCTCTTGTTTTAAAGTAGACCTTTCAGTTTTTCATCTGTGAAGTTTCTGAGCTGTTGTTTATCCATGAAGCTATGTATCTCTCCTTCAAACCTGAACGTGAGTTGGGCTGGGTGCAGTATTCTTGGTGAGGTATCCATTTCATTCAGTTTTGTCAGAATATCCCACCACTGTCTTCTGGCATTGAGAGTTTCTTTTGACATGTCTGCTGTAAGTCTTAGGGATGCTCCTTTGAATGTAATTTCCTTTTTTGAACTTGCTGCTTTCAGTATTCTATCTCTATCTGTGGAATTTGTCATTGTAATGAGAATGTGTCTTGGGGTGTTTTTCTTTGAGTCTCTTTTAGCTGGTACTCTTCGGGCATGCAGGATTTGATTGCAGGCAGTCTTTATCTCTGCGAGTATCTCTTTGATGATGTGTTTGACAGTTGATTCTTCCAGTAGATCTCCTATCTGGGCCTCTGGGACTCCAATGACTCTTTTGTTGTTTCTGTTGAGTTTATCAAAGACTTTTATTTTTATTTGTTCACATTCCTTGAGTACATTTTCCATTGCCTGATTTTTTTGTCTTAATGTTCTTTTCTAATTTCTTCTGCTGTGTTGAGTTTTTCTGCATCTCATCTTGCAGCAAGCTGATTCTGTCCTCAGCTGCTGTTACCCTGCTGGTGAGGCCATCCACTGAGGTTTTCATTTGAGCTACCATGTTTTTCAGATCTGTTATTTCAGTTTGTAGTTTTCTGATTTCTGTCTTTGTTTTCTGTTCAGATCGATCTATGCTTTCTTTGAGTTCTACAAACATCTTCCATATTTCTGTTCTAAACTCCTTATCCAAGAGGTTAATCAGATGGTTGTAATTTTTAGGTCATTTGCGCTATTGTTTTCGTTCTCTGCGCATGGTGTTTGCCTGCAAGGTTTCCCCATTGTAACGCTTTTAGTGTGATTTTTTTCTGCATGTTGTGGTGGGGTTCATTGGTTATAAAGAGTGCGTGACCGGGAAGCGAAGCAGAGCGGCCATGATCTTCTGGAGCCTCTGGGAGAGCTATTTTTCTGGGCCCTTACCTGCCCACTCCCAAGAGGTTCAGCAGACAGGATAGTGGAAACATGCACAGGCAACACTTACAGTTTCTCAGAGTCGGGAACAACTGGGTGGGCATAGATATTCCCAGCCTGACATCACAAACAGGGGACTTGTCTTTCTGCAGGATAGTGTGGATAGCCAGTTTTCATGGTCGGACACAATTCCTTGGCATTCCAGCCCTTGGATGAGCCTATCGGAGAGCTATTTTTCTGGCCAATTTTCGGCCCACTCCCAAGAGTTTTAGGAGACAGGACAGTGGAAAAACATGCACAGCAACACTTACAGTTTCTCACAGTCAGGAACCACTCTAATTAAATTATTTATACCTGACAAGGGACAGGCTTTGGAGAGATTGAGAAACTCATGACCAGAGTGGAGGGACGGTCACAAAGATGGAGTGGCTGGTGTTAGAATATTGTATGCCAGAAATAATTGTATTTTGAACAACTCTGTGAGCCAGTGTCTAAAATCAAGAAATGTAGGGAGCCAAAGAGATTGCACAGTGGTAGGGCATTTGCTTTGAACACTGCCCTCATGGGACTGAACCAGGCTTGATCCCTGCCTGGTATCACTTATGGTTCCGTGAGTTTTCCAGGACCTATTTCTGAGCGCTAAGCCAAGAGTTATTCCAGAACGCCGCTAGGTTTGCCCCTCTCCCTCAAGAAAGAAATGTAATTACCGAAAAGGAAAATTTAAAAAAGGGTCCCCTCTGAACTGTGAAATTTAAAATAGCCACTTGAGGGCGCTGCCTACCTCTGTGGGAGTCAGGAAATTTCAATTTAACTTGCACCTATTTTAATTTATTCCTGGGAGGAATTAATTCTTCTTGATTGGTGTCCCTGGCAGATGACATACTTATCTATGCTTAGTTCTTTATATTAGACATTCATTACATTGTATTAATCTTTTCATATATCTTTAGGAGAATACTTATACCAATTTTATAAATAAACGATCTCCGTGAAAGGTTAAGTAATTCTCCCACGTTGTCCAAACTAGTATGTGATATCAAAGAATACATTAACATATAAATATATAAATAATATATCTATGTAAATATGAAAATTTATTGATATTTTTTATGTTGCCTCTCTTCCTAAAGTATTTTATGTGCATGGATATATATACACATACGAGACATATATGTATATGTCATATATAACAATACATGTGTGTGAGTGTGTATATCTAACATAATGTATACAAATACCATACATATAAAAGTTCAGTTTGGTTTACAAATGTTATACTTATAGGACATTATAAAATTACATTTTAAAATAGGTCATATTTAAATATTTTTATGAAGAAAATTCAACTTACAATTGTCTGCTTGCAGAGGACATTCTGTTTTTTTTTTGCTGAATAATGCAATAAATGTGCTAAAGCAGAACCAGCACCTCCAAGTGTTTTATCACACTGGCAAGCTTTAATAAAACACCAAATTACTGCCTTGAAACAAAACACATTTCTGTTGTTACTAAGAGTTGCTTTAAGTAAAAAGAAAGCATCCTGGCCCATTTAATAGTTGAGTTTTGTCTCCAATTTCTTGCAAAATTAAGTTACATAAAGACAATTGTATTATTTGTATTTATAGAGAATCAATTCCCTGAGAAAATTAAAGCTGCTAATTTACATAAAGTTACTATTTCTCAACATAAAAGCAGAAGCAATACTCTGTATTATGGCTCCATTTGTATGTAAATATATTACAGTTCTTATAGGTAATCCCTTTGGCATATATTACCATTTCTTCTTTAAAATGTTGTAGTTGGAATGTTCTTTTACAAAATATAAACCTGATCAATCTGGTTAATGACAAGATCACTGAGAAATGCAATGAAATAATATTACAAGAACTTTATATAAGTGAATATTTTCTTTGCAACCTAGTAGAAACAGTTATTGAAGCATGGTGTTAAAGAAGTATAAATTATGTTTCCTGCCTTTCTTGAATATAAGATAGAAGGATGATGAACAGAAGGCATAATGGTTTGAAGGGAGAACAATGCCGATAAAGGAGGTAGATGAGAATGGTTCTGTATAGTCATGGAAGCTCATTTCTTGCTGGCTTTTTGTTTTGTATTTTGGTATCTCAGTCAGTCTAACAAGTTCATGAGAACAGACTGATATTAGAACCTGAATTCCTTCCAGCACAATGGTCATTTCTTACAGAACTACTTCCTTCACTAAGCAGTCACTACAGATTTTTGTCTTCTTGTTTCCTGAAATACTGTTTTGTTCTCATTCCCTCTACATAGTAAGCTATGGAATAAGATTTATTCTCAGGAAGTGTTGGAAGCATGAAAGTCTTTCCTGACCTAAGTACAGTAACTTTATTTTGGGCTTAGCAAAAGTTTGAGTGATAGTGTTTGCTTGGTTACTTTTCTATTTTTTTTTTAGAATCATTCTTTTTTTAATTATTATTTTAATTATGACAACAAAGATGCAAAGAAAGAGGACAGGGTAAAGTTACAGTGGAAGCCCAATCACCCATAAACAGAATTTTCGGTAGTCCCATCGATGATATCCCAGCCTTGAACTTTCAGCCAAAGAACATTAAGAAAAACAAAACTGAACCCATGTACAATACAATTACTTTGTCCCTCAAATCCCCAGTTGTAGTACATACTATTTCTTAGCAGCACACAATATAATCTAAAGACATTAGACTTATGTAATATTTTTTTTAATTTGTTTTTGGCCCACACCCAGAGGCTCTCAAGGATTTCTCCTGGCTCTGTGCTCAGATATTGCTCCTGGCAAGCTCCGAGGACCATATGAGATGCCAAGTACCTAGCCCAGGTCTGTCCCAGGTTAGCCCCTGCAGCTGTGCTATAGCTCCATCCCCATACTTTACTATTTTTATATCAAAAAAATATCAAAAAATCCATGGCACTGTATGGTACTAATGGTGTGTATGATTGTACTACCTTTATCTAACAGATTTATTTGTAAGATGTATGAGTGAGCAAATAGGGCAAAGGTTACTGAATTAATAATAATTAAAATCACAGCAAAAAAAAATCTTTCAAAGTCTGACTGATCTCCTTTGGTCAAAACCAAAGAACCAAGGTAGAAATATTCTAATAAATTAACTTCTGTCCTATAGAAAGGAGAGGTTTAAGAACCCTGACCATGAGACAAACTGATTCAGGCATATCAAAGTGAATTTTTTTGATGACATTCCAACAAAAGTGTTAATGTTAGATAATAATATGTTATAAATTTTAATATTGACCTTTAACATTCCAAGAGCATGAATTGCCTGAGGCTTGCTACTGTCATTGCCTCAAGTTCTAGTTGAACAAGTTTTCATTTGGCCCTCCAGAGGCACTACTGATGAAATCACTTTGAGAAATGTCAGAACTGGATAAAACATTTTCACACACATTATGCCTGACAGGCAAGCCTGGTGAGCTGATATCAAAAACATAAAACCATATCCTGATGTTTTAAAAACTGTTTAGCCTGTCCCCTCTATGAATATAGAACTATTTAAGATTAACTTTCTGACAGAGACCTCTGTGTTCTTCAAAGGACATTTAGGTCACTCCTGGGGCTTTGAGATGGAGATGTTGCCTTCTAAAATCTGGAGGATAAAAGGGAAAATCATGACATTTACTTTTCAGAGGAAGTGATGTACAGTTCTTTGAAAAGTGCTATAAGAGAAATGAAAATTTGAAATATAAAAATTCATTGGACATGATTTTAATTTGATGGACTATATAACCAATAAATTGAACTTTACCTCCCATGTTAGAAAATATTTCTTTTATTTTTTATCAAAGAACATTAAATGTGATAAAATAGAAATATCTTGCTTCTACTTCTTATTCCCTTTTATTAGTTTCTTTAAGCAAATATAATCAAATAGGTGTTTTATTTTATTTCTTACTCCATTTTAATGTGATTCAAAAGACAGCATCTTGCTATTATTATTTTGCAACATACTTTTGAGGATTTTTTCAGATCAAACTGAAACTATTCATCATCCTTTCTTCTTATCCCTTTTAAAATAACCACATAGTACTGTAGTGAATGGATGTGATAACGTACGTGCTTTGCTATTGAAGACCATCTGCTAGTTTTATGTGATTGCAAATAACATTGTAATGATGAGCTCTGAATATATGTCATTTTACTTATATAAAGTTATATCTGCTGGATAACTTGCAAAATTGAATCTTGGTAACTTGTAATTTTAAAAGATCTTGCGAAATTGCTCCCAAATAGGTTAAGCTAAATTCTGGTCTAATCAGCATTTTTTAAAGATTATTAGTATAATTAGAATATATTCAGAATTTAATGGTTAAAAAGTTTGGATTCTTTAAAGTCTTATGCATGCAGTTTTAATCAGAATTTCTTTTTTAATAAGGTTAGTACTTTTTCAGTTGCTTAGGGAGCATTCAGAACTCTTTATTTCTTTTTATATGAATCATTTATATGTATACTATGTTCATTTCACTTTAGAAATTTTTCTTCCATTTTTGAATGGCATTATTTTTTCCTATAAACATTCTTAGGAACTCTGTATATTATGAGAATTAGTATTTTAGTTCTATGATTTAAATATCCTTCTATTTTATGAATTTATTTAGGGCAATTTTATTTTGTAAAACATTTTACTTTAATAATAGCTTTGTTTAAATGGTTTATATTGTTGGTTTAATTGAAACAAATTGTTATTCTTTATTTGACTAAAATTAGACCATACTTAGAAGTAGTTGGGAGGTCTAGGGCCTCTTGCAGTAGAATTCAGGAGGATAGTGCCAGCCTGGTGGTTTGATTTTCTGACCTAATTCCATCAGGGCCACTCTATTAGTATTGCTAATTAAAGGGTGAGTGGGTTGAGATGCAGTGTGAAAGACCAAATTAAGGGATTTACACTTGACAGGCATGTACTCTACCACATGATCTGCTTCTAGAGCCCATTGTAGCCCATTTTAATTAGATCTCTTAAAATTTAACAGTGATTATAAGAATTATAGTCAGACTGAGGCACAATGAGGTACTGTTAAAAATATGGTGAATCATGGGCTGGCTTATAGTTATGCCAACCTGGTAGAGGTTCTATATTCACTCTTATTTCATTAGCATAAGAAAACTACTATTGCATGTAGCTTCAATGAAAAGAAAGGAAAGTACAATCCTGTCCCTAACCTGGAATAGGAAGTAAGATCATATTTTGTCAGGAATATTTTTTGTTTGTTTGCTCGTTTTTGGGTCACACCCGGCAAGTGCTCAGGTGTTACTCCTGGCTCCATGCTCAGAAATTGCTCCTGGCAGGCTCGGGGGACCATATGTGATGCCGGGATTTGAACCAATGGCCTTCTGCATGAAAGGCAAATGCCTTACCTCCATGTGATTTTTCTGACCCCTTGTCAGAAATATTTGAGCATTGCTTATGCTTGCCACAAGAAATTGCCCTTTTGAGAAATAGGTTTCAAATACTACTTTTACATTTTCAGCATATCAACAATGGTATATATTCTACTTCTTTGAATATAATACATTGACAGTTTTGGAAAATATAAAGTACTTGGCTAGTGGAAATAATTATAAATGAAATAATTGATAATAAAAATGGGTAATATGATAGAAAAAATATTGCTTGAGAAGTGTAATTATAATATGGCTAATGGCAAAACTTCACTTACAGGCCAATAACATTTATTTTATGACACTAGAAGAGAACTCTGGAATAACAGCTTGGAGCATTACTGACTAGAGTACTTTTACTTCTAATTTATGGAGCAATCTGTTTCTTTGGCTCACTTTCTTGCAATGTATAATTTATCTTTCCAATTTACATTTTTTTCTTTCTTTGTAGGTACTTTAATTTGCGTGTAACTTGTTACATTACTCTAAACCTTAGAGATGTTAAACCTATGCATCTATTGCTTTAAGACTATACCAACAAGAATAGCACTTTGCATGGCACCTTAACATTTGTAAATGTTCAAATTATATACATATAGACATATATATTATTTTTTAGTTTTTGTTTTTTGGGCCACACCTGGATGACTCTCAGGGGTTACTCCTGGCTATGTGCCCAGAAATTGCTCCTGTTTAGGGGGATCAAATGGAACGCTGGGGGATTGAACCGTGGTTCTTCTTAGTTCAGCTGCTTGCAAGGCAAATGCCCTACCACTGCACTGTCGTTCTGGCCCCTTATTTATTGAATCATTTCCTGTATTTATTTGGCTCTTGGGCCACACCTACAGGTGGTCAGTATTTGGTTTATAGTATAGGTTTGGGTTTATAAAGATAGTTCTATTTTATTTTCTAATGTATTTAGAAGAAATAATAAGCACTACCCTAATATATGCCAAGTGCTAAAGTTTCTAAAACTTAATATACTAATTTATTACTGATAAATTACTGATTTATCACTGATACTCTGAGAAACATTATAGTCTAATAATCAATAACATATTTTATGTTTAATAAACCACAACATTCAACTGACCATATTTATCCTGTAGCAGTATATAAATATTTAGAAACCATTTGTAATTATATCCGGCCATTTCAATAAAAAAACTTAATTAGTATCATTAAATTGATAAATAAGTAAATATTATAAATAAGTAAATATTATCATAAAATAATATTAAGTAAATATTATTTATTTATTATACATTGAAAGTTATTTTTGTACTCATTACAAAGTAAATATATGATTTTATTATTTTTCTTGTGGCTATTCATTTCCCATTGAAAGATCTCAGCAATTTTTTTCAATAATCATTTTATCAAATATGATATAATATATTTCTGGACTTTGATTTAATTTCCATTGATCTTTGAAAATGCTATACTGTTTACTGTGAATTTTTAAATAAAAGATGATGGAGTTTACATTGTTACATTACTCTCTTTTTATTATTCTATTTTAGCAGATTTTGTTTTTATAATTTTTGGATTCTTTTAGTATCATCTGAACTTAGAATCACCTTGTCAATTTCTATAAATACCTGGCAGTTCCATAGAACTTTATTAAATATTCATATCAGCATGAAGTATATTGATTAAATATTGGGTAATGTTAAGTTATCTAATTTAATAATATAAAATTATTTAAATAATAAATTTTATTTTATATTTTGTAATTTTTTCACATCAGTTTTGTTTTCTACTTTAGTATCAGGGTAATTTTAATCTTATGTGAGTTAGAAAGTGCTATTCTATACATTTTTAAAGAGTTAGTAAAAATTGGTTCTGATTCAAATTTTTATAGAATTAAGTTATGAAGCTTAATTGACCTGGTTTTACAAAGCATTATTGATCATTATTTGTCATTAGTCTTTTGATTATGGATTACAATTTTTGTTTTGTTTTTGTGCTACATGCATGGTACTCCTGGATTTGTCCTTGCTCATAGCAAGAGAGCAAAGTAATGGTCCTACCAGTTGTACTATAGCTCCAATATGGATATTCAGATGATTTGTTCTTTTCCAAAGTATCCTTAGAAGCTAAATCTAAAATTTTTGCTTTATAATTTGTTGATACAAAATTGATAACTATAATTCATTCCACATACTTTTTAACTTTAAGATTGGTGATAAAAGTCAAACTTTCTGTTTTGATTTTATAACTTGTGGTTTCTCTTTTGTCTGCTTTATTAAACTAAGGAAAGTTGAGGTCAAAGCAATAGAACTGCATTTGAAACTTGCTTTGCACACGCAGACCTGGGCTTAATCCTTGCCATCCTATATAGTTCTGTGATCATTGCCAGGAGTGATTTTTGAGTACAGAGCAGGAAGTTAGCCCCTAGCACCTGTGTGTGGCCCCAAAAACAAAAATCAAACCAAAACCAAATATCTAAGAACTAAGCAAAGGTTTCAGCTCAGAGAATTACTTCAGTATTTATTGTAAGGTAGGTCTATTACCAACAAATGCACTCTCACTGTTACTTATTTCATCTTAAAAAAATTTTTTTTTTTGTTTAAACCAGTGGTGCTCTAGGCTTAAACCTAGGTCTTCATTTGATCTTTAGGCAAGTTTGGGGAACTCAGGTTGTTCATGAGCAAGACACTCTCTCTGTACTCTCTCTCTGGCATTACATATTTCTTTCTGATTTGAGAAAATAATCCAATTTTCCTCATAAATCTAAGTACCAAGTATCAACTTAACAAAAGAGATAAAAGACATACATAAATTGGGGCTGGAGTGGTGGCACAAGCAGTAAGGCATCTGTCTTGTGTGCACTAGCCTAGAATGGACCAAGGTTCATCCCCCAGAGTCCCATACGGTCCCCCAAGCAAGGAGCAATTTTTGAGCGCATATCCAAGAGTAATCCTCGAGCATCATCGGGTGTGGCCTAAAAACAAACAAACAAAAAACAAAACAAACAAAAAAAGAAGTACATAAAATACTACATTTCACTTCTATAAAATGAAAGAAGACATAAGTAAATGGAAACATAGCCCTCTTCATGGATTAAAAGGATCTATATTGTCAAAATGTTAATCGAACCCAACATTATGAACATTCAATAATGTTTATATAAAATATACATAATGTTATTTAAAGGAATGGAATAAAGGCTGCTGAAATTTGTATGAAATAACAAAATCCCCTGGATTGCCCAAATAATTCTAGGAAAAAAGAAGGTGGGAAGCTCCCCCCCAAGTTTAAATTATACTATATATTCCTAGTAATCAATACAGTGTGCTGCTGGAATAAGAACAAACTCTCATCCAACTGGTATAGAATTGAGAGCTGAAATAGACAATTAAGTATATTGTTATTTCATCTTTGGTAATGGATTTCAGAGTGTAAAGTGGAGAAAGGGAAGCCTTGTCAGCAAATGTTATTGGTAAAACAGGTTAATCACATGTAAAATATTTAATTAAGACCTTTTTCTCACACCATATATAACAACAAATTCAAAATATATTAAAAATCCTCAATATCAAACCTGAATTCATAACATTTATTGAGGAAAATATAGGCAGAAACGTTCATCACATCAAATCTAGAGGTATCCAGTGCCATTGGGCAAGTAAATGGAAGGAAAGATAAACAAATCAGACTACATTAAATCAAGAAGTTTCTGCATTGCAAAAAAATAATGAGCAGAATACAAAACACCCCCAATATTGGGAGAGAACATTTTTCTACTACTCTTTTTTTATAAATAAACAAAAGGTATATTTAATATGTATAAAGCACCTGTAAATAGCAATAAGAAAAATATCAACTCTGTCAAAAAATTGGGGATATAAACAAAAACTTTTTCAAAGACATACAGATGTCCAAAAATTATATAAAATATTTTGCATCACTTATTGTCAGGGAAATGCAAATCTAAATGCCAGAGTGTGCCATTGAAAATAGCACCTATCACAAAGAATAAAAACCAGTGTTCGCATAAATGTAAGGAAAAAGGTTCCCTCGTTTATTGTTGGTGGTAATATCAACTGGCTTTGTAGAAAACAGTTGGATAATTCTAAAAAGAATTAGGAATTGAGCTCATATATAGCTTAACAATTCCACTTCTGGGTATCCATATTAAAGACCTAAAATCTCTAATTAGAAAAGATATTTATGTTCTTAAGTTCACTGCACAATAGCCAACCGATGGAAAACAACCCAAATGTTCATGAACTGATTGAATAAAGAAGCTATGTAAACATATTAGTGAACTACTATTTGACTGTAAGAAAAGAACAAATCATGCAATTTGCTACTATGTTAATGGAACTAGAGGATATTATGCTGAGTTATTTCAGTCAGGAAGAAGCAGATACAGCAAGTTTTTTCTCCTATGTGTAATATAAAGAATCATAGTCTAGGAATAATAAAAGATCCAAAGCAACAGTAACAACTAATCTATGATACAGAGTTCACCATGGCATTGAGATTTGAGACAGTGGGGGAAATTTTTGAGGTATTGTGGGTGAGTGACAAGGGAACTTAAGACTCTAGGAACGAGGAGGGAAATTGATTTTCTAGCACAGATTTGGGTGTAATGTTGTAACATCATATTTATAAAATCTTATTCTCATAAAATTGTAAATCATGGTGACTAAAATTAAAAATAATTTTAGCTTCATTAGGGATTGAGAATTTTGCTAGATATAGAATTCTGGGTTGAAATTCTTGTTTGCATATTCTATTGCTGTGGTTCTAGCTCTAACTAAAATTAAAAATATTTTTGTTGTAGTAAAAATATAGGTACTTTATGTTTTTAATATTGTTACACCTTGGCCACATAATTCCATGATACTTCCACATAATGGTAAATACTTGTCTTAGCATCCTCAGATCATCATTGGATTAACTCTGTCTCATGGTTTTTTTCTATTGGGAATTGATAATTCCCTGCTGTGTTTTTGTATACTCTGCATATGAGTGAATGTTTCAGGAATTTTTTATTTCTTTCATTTCACTTAGCATGATTTAATTCCATTTTATTTGAGGTGTAGCAAACTTTAAGATGTCATTTTTATCTCATAGCTGAGTAGCAGTTCATTGTGTGTATATAACACAATTTTATTTTTATATTTTGGGCCACACCTAGTAATGCTTGGATCTTACTACAAATATGCTTAGGAATTACTTCTGGCAATGCTGGGGGACTATATAAAGTGGCGGAGAACTCTGGTCAGCTTTGTATAAAGCAAGCAGCCTACTTACTATACTCACTTTGTTCCCCCTAATATAATTTCTTTGTCCACTTCTCTGTTATTGGACACTTGGATTGTTTCCAGATCTTTTCTACAGTGATGAGCATAGTTATTAACATGTCCTTTTAAATTAATATTTTTGTGTTCTTGGGTAGATACATGGGAGTAGAAATACTGGGTTATATGAGAGTTCTATCCTTAGTTTTTAGAGAAGTCTCCAATCCTTTTATTCATAGAGGTTGAAACAGACAATTCACTATCTTTTTATCAAATTATGACCACTACTTACAGTACCTTTTTGGTCTCACCATTTTGGTGGTGTAAAGTTATATCTTCAATTTGATTGATTATTTAAATTTGATCATTAGTGATGATGAACACTTTTTGAAATACCTGTTAGATTTTTTTGTGTTATTTTTGAGAAAGTGGCTGTATATTTTCTCTCCTAATTTTTTTAGGAGGGGAGGTTATAGGATAGTATATGCCTGATAAAATAGCTTTGTTTTCTTTTTGAGGAAGTGGCTGTTTATTTTCTCTCCTAATTTTTTGAGGGGGAAGGTTTTAGGGTAGTACTTAGTGCCCATCCTGGTTTATTTCTCAGGTATTTCTTCTAGCTTTTTTCAGGATATTATAAAATGCTAGCAAACAAATTTGATTCTTCGGCATAAAAAAGCGTACTTGGTATTCTATTGAACTACCTCTCTGACCATTCCCTATCATATAATGGAGTTGCTGAGCTTTGAGAGTTTAGCTGATAATCTTATTGGTATTCCAATATAAATGATTTTCTATTGCTGATGTTATGAGTATTTTTCTCCTAACATTTGATATTCAAAAATATCACTAGCATCTGCTAAACAGTTTTTTATTTGTCCTACTTAAATATAGTAAATTTTATGGCTACATATAATAAAATAAAGTAATTTTCAAGCATCATTTATTTGATTTTTTTTTCTTTTGTGGAGAAGGGCTTTGGTACACATTAGGTGATGCTCATGACTTGCTTCTGGCTCTGTGTTCAAGGACCATATACAATGCTGAGGATTGAATAGGGGTTTGTTACATGCAAGGCAATCATTTTAATCTCTGAAGCATTCTTCTTGCCTTCTCATTTCTATATCTTTCTTCTTTTTGGTACTTCCATAAGACATATATTGGTGAATTTAATGTAGTCCCTCATTTTTTAATATCTTTATTTAAACACCTTGATTACAAATATGATTGAGTTGGGTTTCAGTCATGTAAAGAACACACATTTCACTAGTGTAACATTTCCATCACCAATGTCACAAGTCTCCCTCTTCCCTAGCCCACCATGCCTGTACTCTAGACAGGCTTTCTACTTCCCTCTTTCATTCACATTGTTATGATAGTTCTCAGTGTAGTTATTTCTCTAACTGCCCTCATCACTCTTTGTGGTGACCTTCATGTTGTGAGCTGGACCTTCCAGCCCTCATCTCCTTTGTCCTCTGAGAATTATTGCAAAAATGTCTTTTATTTTTCTTAAAACCCATAGATGAAGAAGACTGTTCTGCATCTATCACTTTCCCACTGGCTATTTCACTCAGCATAATAGATTCCATGTACATTCATGTATAGCTAAATTTCATAATTTCAACTCTTCTGATGGCTTTATAATATTCCATTGTGTATATGTACCACAATTTCTTTAGCCATTCATCTTTAAAAGGGCATATTAGTTGTTTCCAGAGTCTGGCGATAGTGCTGCAATAAATATTGGTGTGAAGAAGGGATTTTTGTATTGTATTTTTGTGTTCCTAGGGTATATCCCTAGGAGTGGTATAGCTGGATCATCTGAAAGCTCAATTTCCAGTTTTTGGAGGAATCACCATATTGCTTTCTATAAAGGCTGGTCTAGATGGCATTCCCACCAGCAGTGAATCAGAGTTCCTTTCTCTCCACATCCCGGCCAGCACTGCTTGTTCTCATTCTTTGTGGAGTGTGCCGATCTCTGTGGTGTGAGATGGTACCTCATAGTTGTTTTGATTTGCATCTCCCTGATGATTAGTGATGTGGAGCATTTTTTCATGTGCCTTTGGCCATTTGTATTTCTTCTTTGAGGAAATGTCTGTTCACTTCTCCCCATTTTTTGATGAGGTTATATGCTTTTATCTTGGATTTTAGCCCCTTAACTGATGGATATTAGGTGTATAGTTTCTCCCACTCAGTGGGAGGCTCTTGTATCCTGGGCACTGATTCCATTGAGGTGCAGAAGCATCTCAGCTTAATATATTCCCATTTGTTTATCTCTAATTCCACATGTTTGGAAAGTGCTGTTTCTTCCTTAAACATTCCTTTAGTCTCAATGTTATGGAGTGTTTTACCTATGTGTTGTTCTATATACCTTATGGTTTCAGATCTGATATCAAGGTTTTTCATCCATTTTGATTTTACCTTCATACATGGTGTTATCTGGGGGTTTGAGTTCGCTTTTTTGCAAGTGGCTAACCAGTTGTGCCAACACCACTTGTTGAAGAGGCTTTTCTTGCTCCATTTAGGATTTCTTGCTCTTTTATAAAAAATTAGGTGATTCTATGACTGGGAACATTCTCTGAGTACTCAAGCCTATTCCACTGATCTGAGGGTCTGTCTTTATTCCAATATCTTGCTGTTTTGATAATTATTGCTTTGCAATACAGTTTAAAGTTGAAGAAAGTAATGCTTCCCATATTCCTGTTCACAAAGATTGTTTAGCTATTTTTATTTTTCCAAATGAATTTCAGAAATGTTTGATCCACTTCTTTAAAGAATGTCATGTATATCGTTAAAGGGATCACGTTAAATTTGTACACTGCTTTGGGGAGTTTTGCCATTTTAAAGATGTTAATCCTGTCAATCCAAGAGCAAGGTATGTATTTCCATTTCTGCATGTCCTTTCTTATTTCTTGGAGCAGGGCTTTATAGTTTTCTTTGTATAGGTCTTTCACGTCTTTGGTCAAGTTGACTCCAAAATATTTGAGTTTGTGTGGCACTAATGTGAATGGGATTGCCTTCTTGACTCAATCTCTTCCCTATCATTATTGGTGTATAAAAAGGCCATTGATTTCTATGTGTTAATTTTGTAGGCTGCCACCTTGCTATATGAGTCTATTGTTTCCAGAAGCTTTTTGGTAGAGTCTTTAGGGTTTTCTAAGTAGAGTATCATCTCATCTGCAAACAGTGAGAGCTTGACTTCTTCCTTTCCTATCTGGATTCCCTTGCTATCTTTTTCTTGCCTGATCGCTATAGCAAGTACTTCAGTTGTTGAAGAGGAGTGGTGAGAGCGGACAGCCTTGTCTTGTACCTGAATTTAGAGAAAAGGCATTTAGTTTTTCTCCATTGAGGATAATATTTGTCATTGGCTTGTGGTAGATGGCCTTAACTATCTGAGAAAGGTTTCTTTCATTCCCATCTTGCTGAGAGTTTTTTTTTTTTTTTATCAAGAATGGGTGTTGGACCTTCTCAAAAGCATTTTATCAAATGCTTTCTCTGCATCTATTGATATGACCATGTGATTTTTATTTTTCTTGTTGTTGATGTTGTGTATTATGTTGATAGATTTACGGATGTTAAAGCATCCTTGCATTCATGGGATGAAACCTACTTAATCATAGTGAATGATCTTCTTGATGAGGCATTGGATCCTATTTGCAGGATTTTGTTGAGGATCTTTGCATCTGTGTTCATCAGGGATATTGGTCTGTAATTTTGGTTTTTTTTTTTTTTTTTTTGGCAGCATCTCTGTCTGATTTTGGTATCAAGGTGATATTAGCTTTAGAAAAACCTGTTGGAAATGTTCTCGTTTTTTTCAATTTCATGAAAGAGCCTGGCTAGGATTGGTAGTAGTTCCTCTTGAAAGATTTAAAAGAATTCATTAGTGAATCCATCTGGGCCTGGGCTTTTGTTTTTGGGCAGACATTAATTACTCTTTTAATTACCTTAATAGTGATGGGGATGTTTAGATATGCTAGTCCTCCTTATTCAACTGTAGAAGTTTATGAGTCCAATAATTTATCCATTTCTTTCAGATTCTCATATTTAGTGGCATAGAGTTTCTTAAAGTAGTTTCTAATTATCCTTTGAATATCTGCAATATCCATAGATATTCTAAATGAAGCATCCATTTCATTCAATTTTGTCACAATATCCATCAAAGGATGCTCCATCAAAGGATACAACAAATAAGTATTTCAGAAGTAAGTATTTTATATCTTTTTCGGACCCTTGGAGGAGTATTACCATTTTTGTTCACAAGTTACAACTTAGGAGCTAAGATATGAACAGTCTAGTTTATAATTTCAATGGTTCTCAGATTATCTCACAAAGGAATCTCCTTTAACCAGAATCACTTAAGTTCTTGAGAGCTACTTGAGGCTTAAACTACTTTATGTTTATTTTTATCATTTTTTTTTGTTTCCAGCAGTGCTCAGGAGGTAATCCTGGCTCTGCTTTCAGAAATTCCTCTGGCTGGCTTGGAAGATCATATGGTGTGCAGGGATCGAAACCAGTCCCGTCCCAGTCTGCAGCATGCAGGCAAATGCCCTACCACTGTGCTATCTCTCCGGCCCGTGACCACTCCTGGTGACACTCAAGAGTTACTCCTGACTATGTGCTCAGAAATCTCTCATGGCTTGGGGGGCCATATAAAACCCCGGGGGGTCAAACTGCTGTCTGTTCTAGCTTAGATGCCTGCAAGGCAAAAGCCCTACCTCTTGTGCTACCTCTCTTGCCCCAAATTCAGAGCCTCTATGTTCAGTTTTAAATGAAGGCATATGGAGTAATGTTTAGCACAAGGGAAATATACTTTGTGTCTAGTTCTGAAATTAGCTGAAGGCTATATATTTTTAGACAGAAGAATTTTGTGGAGGGAGGGTATGATGCAATAGGATCATATAAAATACCTATGAAAAAGGAAGTTTAAGCAAGGGGTATCTTATTTTATTAGATTAGAATTATAAGTAAGAGATTAAATATAATATACATACCAAATCATATACATACCCAATCATATTCCTAGTGATAATTTTAAATTTTATCTTGCAGAAACCTTAGGGAGCCTTAGTGTGATCAGTCATATGTAGATGGCATCATTGATTTGCAGTTGGCAGGTAATTTTTTTTAATAAGGAAGTATTACCATTCTAAACTCAAACACATTCAATGCTTAGTATAGTACATCAAAGGTATATCTTGTTCTTTACAGTAAGTTCTCTGAAAACATTATAACATAATTATAGGATACACACAAAATTAAATATATCAGCATGATGCAACTATTCAGAACTGTATACAGTGCATTATTTATAAGACACCACAAGGACACAATTCTTATAAATTAACATTGTTTATTGTTCTCAGGTTTGTGCTATGTATACCTGTTAGTGATAGTGACCATCAACTTTTTTAAGGTTTGGAGTCAAAGGAGCACTGTAAAAACAATGTTAGTGTGGCAATTATCGTTTGCATGGTCTCATCAAAGTATGGGGGTCACGGAAAAGAAAAACTTTGGACTAAGTACAAGGAGACCCTACCCCTGAAATTTCCTGACAGAAGACCATTTCTAGGCTTCAGGCAAACCAGTTTGTCCAATCCCGGTCATTGTCTGCAGTGCCCATACAGTTATATCTTTCACAGTCTCTGTTGTTGATCTCACGCTTCTGCATTAAAGGTCCTGGAATCTTTACATCCTACATTGAAGTCAGGATGGTGCGGAGTGGCGTCTAATTTCATCTCACAATTAACGAGCAATTCAGAAAGCCCTGTCCAGTACGCAAGTCATTGTTGTTGTTTAAATCTTCTCAGTGTTAAGGGAAGACTCTTTTGAGTAAATCGATGTCAGAGCAGCAGTAGAGTCTTCCCCGGTAGAGGATTGCTTCCAGGTGATGTCATAAACAACATTGAATATTTCATAGATGGCTTCCCTGGTTCAGGGGTGACTGGAAAATGTCCAAACCTCTGAGGGCTGTGCCAGGTCATCATGTCAATGTTCAGGGTTTGTAAGGTTCCATTGCACCACAAGATTAGTGTGTTCCCATCTCTATTAGATAAGAACTTATTTGTATGTATAGTATTTTCCATTTTAATGTGCCCATGCAAACAAGGAATAATGCCACCTGGCGTTATCAGCACATAAGGGGGCCGCAAGAACCAGTCCAACAATCCCCGTGACCTGGTTCAAACATAAGCATTAAACTGAGAAACTCTTTCACCAAAATTTTTTATTGAACAGTTCCCAGCAAGATTGGTGCCTATGGGATTCTAGAACAAGTCCAATAATCTAATTGATTTGGTTCTTATATAAACGTTAAATGGAGGGGCACTTCTACAAACTTCCTTATTTAACAATGATCCAGGTCTTTAAGACAATGTTCAGGGTGTAAGGTCCTACTGCATTACAAGATTTGTGTGTTCCCATCTGTATAAGATAAGAATGTGTTTGAATATAATTTCCCATTTTAATGTGACTATGCAAAGGAAGAACAGTATCACATGGTGAAATTGGTGCCAAGGGGGTATTAGAACAAGTCTAACAATCGAATTGACTTGGTTCTTATATAAACTTTAAATGGAGGGACACTTCTACTAACTTCCTTATTTAACAAATAACAAAGAGATAAAAAGTGGGGAAAATAATCTAACTTAAAACAGTGGACTCAATAGTCACCGTATGTGGGAACTAATCAGAAACTTATTATGGTAGCAAACACAGTTACACAGTGAAGAAAAGAAGAGGCCAAGAAGCCACTCAGAGTGAACAAGTAGAAATAGAGTACTGGCCTCTTCCCAGCCTGAGAGTCCATCCTCTAATTTTTATTTTGAATATATATGGTACCCCCACGCAAAGTGGTCTTCTCCCAGACTGAGAGTCCATCCACCCATTTTTATTTTGAATATATATGGTACCCCCACGCAAAGTGGTTTTTAAAATGGAGACCAATGAGAAAAAAAAATACTACTGAATGTCAAGACATACACTAGTGCTGCATAGGCCCACCCTCCACCCCATGCGTCCCTCCCTTAGTGTAGGGAGACAAAGGCAGAAAGACTGAGGACCACGATAGAGTCCACCTAGGCTGGCAACCAGGGAATACCTGGAATAAAGGGGAGATAGGTAGGGAGAATGCCATCTGGCATGGGGTGCCCCCTAATGTAGGTAATTTTTTATCCTTAACATTAGGCCCAAGATAAAGTTTCGTTCCATAAATTCTGACTTTCCTTTACCATATGGTTGATTTTATAAACATATTTTTTCTATGCATAGAAGACCATCTTGAAAATAATGAAGTTACTTTTCATTAGAAAGTAAACAAAATCTGTATCCTTTTCACAAAAATTTGATATCAAATATAGCTTTTAAGTTAAATATAAATTTATCCATGCAAAAGTAAGATTTTTATAGATATGAAATTAGTTCTTTGGGTAGGATTGATGATTTGCATGAATCTGTCTGGCATATGTTTTTCACTTCACATTAATGAACCATTCACATGATATGTGGCAGAAAGCAGTGAAAAATAGAAAGTAAATGACATTGAAATGAAGGGTTTTTTTCTGTGATGGTTATAGAAATTCATTACTGTCCTTGTATGAAAATAAAGGTTACCAATTTCACTTTTTGCAAAATATTCACATACCTGAGAAGGAAAGTGGTAAAGATAAAGACAGAGATAATAAAACAGAAAAAGAGAGAAAGCAAGAGTGAAAGAGAAAAGAGAGGAGTCAAACCAAGTAAAATCAGATGTTTTGTGTAAATTATTGAGATAATAAGGGAATTTTTTTAAAAAGGTGTGTTTGTTAGGGTTATTGAGATTGTTCAGCAGACAGACCACATGAGGCCAACCCAAGTTCAGTCCCTAGAATACCAAATGATCCCTCTAAAGATCTGTAGGAATTATTCCTGAGCACAGAGACAGATTTAATCTCTGAGACCTTGGCCAGGTGAGGTTCAAAAACAAAAAACAGACATGGGTTTGAATAATTTTGTGATATAGTTCATGTAAAAGAAATAATAAAAATACTAAAAATTATACACAATGATAAATTAATAAATTACTCCATTTAATATTATTTAAATATATTATTCTAATCAGAAAATGTATACATGTAACTATAGCCCCGAAGGACATATTGAGTGCTAAAATATTTATGTGAATCAATGGAAAATAATAAATATCAATAATAGTTTTCAGTAATTGTTATGCTTTTTGTTTAGAAGAATTAACTTGCTTTTTTTATATCATATTCCGGATGTATTTTATTCTGAAATTTTGTCTTAAGTCTGCCCAAAAGAAGACTCTGCATGTCTATAAAGAAGAAAAAAGTTGTTCAGTTGAAATATTTCCATCATTAACTTTTAAAATGCTAGTCAAAATCTAGTGATTATTTCTGAAGCTGGAAATATGCATTGTGGCAATTTCCCCATAGTATATAGTCTCAACTTTGCCATTCAGGTGGAACTGTCTGAACACCCACATTTTGTGCTTCACTTCATTCCTTTTCTGAGTTCATTTCTTTTTATTCTTATTGGCTGATTTTTAACTGATCCTCCCAGCTTTGAATAATTCACCATCTAAATAAAAGTAAGGACATCAAAGCATCTCAGATTTAATACACTCCATTCTTTCCTGGGCTCCCACGGGTTGATCTAAAAGAGATTGAAGAATTAATCAGCCAGGATAAGAGCCTGAAGCTTTTCATATATTTAATGCTCAAGTCAAGTCACTTTCAGAAAAAAAAAAATTCTCCTACCCTTTTGTTTTTGTGTTCAGTTTTCTAAACACTGTCATTCTGTTTCCACTTCAGTTCCAGATCCCCGGGATGTCTTGGCACCAAACACATGTAAAACAAATAAACACCTTCTTGCACACTTTAACAAGTGCAGCAATTAGTCTTCTAGCACAGCTTGCTCTCCACCTCGGCAACTCATTTGGTGCTGGTTGTTATTGTAGGAGAACAACTTTGAATCAGCAACATTTGTTTGATTCTCCAGTGTTTACCCTTTTGAGAGTGGCTTCTATACTTCTATTTAGTATCACAAGTTCTGTGCCCTAAAATATGAGCTGCAACCCAGAATAACACTGTATGTCTGTATGTCTTCTGTATGTCACCTCGACACACTGCCATGGAAATTTCAGCAGAGGACACTCCACTCCATATGGGCTGTAATAACTACTTGCTGTGCTGTGAACTTCAGATGATTTCATTCTGTACATTTCTGCCCATATTTTTGTTATACAATCACATAAGATTGAACTAGTATTACCAATCCTTGGTGTAAATGACCTATATTCCAAGAAGCCAAATATTAATTATAATGCTTAAGATGTTATATTTAATAGCTAGGTGAAAATATTTTACTTTCATTTGGTTTATGTCACATATAGGCTAAATAGTTGCTCTGAGTTAAGTACAAAAAGGAAAAATTGGACAAAAGTCCCTCTACACCCTATATATATCTATAAAATATATTGTAGCTTTATATAACACATCCTACAATATAGGGGTTTTATGTTAGACATGTTGACAGCACAATAGTTAAGCAAGATGTTATATAGTGTGCCACATTCTCATATTTAAGTTGGTTTTATTTGGAAGAAGAATCAATTATTTCTAGCTGTAAGATGCTATTAAACTTTGTTTCAGAATACCAACTTCCTTTCTTTTCTCAAGTATATTTTCTGTGACTATTTCTTTACTACTACACAGTGTATGTAAATAAATTAGCAAAGCTGATAAGCTTTCACTCAGTTCTAGTTCCAAATCTGTAGTTAGAGTGGCACTTTGGGTAAGCTAGACATTCTCTTTGGGGATCAGTATTTTATTGATTACACAAAATGGTAAAACTAAGTGTTTTTTTTTCAAGCTCTTTAATGTTCTGAAATCAACAACTTTAATTCCTAATGAATAATTCTTGTACTTGGAGGAGTTGATTCGAAGTGATACACAAAAAACTCTTTGTTTCTTCTCTGTAAATTCTGAAGAAATTTAGCACAGCAAACATTTAATAGAAAATTTGTTGCAACTTACTTATGTACTAAGCATTTTTCTAAAAGTGGTATTTCGTGAGTGCAATGACAAGACACTGCCCCATCTAAGAAAAGTGTTTTTTTCAATAAAGTAAAATTTAAATTTTTTTAAATAAGAGATATTTAGTGAGTGCATCGACAAGACACTGCCCCATCTTCAGAGAAGTGGTTGTCTAGACTACTAATGAGTAATCAATAAATTTATTCATAGTGCTAAATGGCAAGAAGAAAGTAAGAAAGGTAAGACTAAAATTAATGGGGATGAGAGGAGAAATGTTAGATGAGTAAATAGGAGTGACTTTGCAAATTTTCTTCTCTTTTCTTTGTGTTTTTATTTTATTTTATTTTATTTTATTTTATTATTTATTTTTTTGTGGGGGGAGAGGCACACCTGGTGATGCTCAGGGGTTACTCCTGGCTATACGCTCAGAAATCTCCCCTGGCTTGGAGGACCATATGGGACGCCCCTGAGGATTGAACTGTGGTCTGTCCTAGGCTGGTGAGCACAAGGCAGACATAAATAAGCCTTGCACCGTCACTCCAGACCCTGGATTTTTTTTTCTTCAGAAATTTTGGGAGATGGGGGGTATTGGTGGCAGAAAAGTTGTACTGATGAAGGGGTTGTACTTTTTATGACTGAAATGCAACTACAAACATGTTTGTAACCAGGGTGATTAATAAAGATATTATTATAATTTAAAAAAGAACAAACCTAAATATCTAAACCATAGAGTTAACAACAACAACACAACAATTTGATAATGAGAAAGATCACACCAAATATATTATATTGTGCTTAGGGGCTTCTCAAGCAGTGCCTGGGGCCATTTCTGGTGATACTATGTCAACTAAGATAGACTGGTCTAGTTTATTTTCGTTGTGAAAACATCAAAATGCAATGCACAAGGGCCACCACAGTAGTTCTTGGGGTTCACAAAATTTACACCAGGGTATTCGTAAGGGAGGCATATAGTGCCAGAGATCCGACAGGAATCAGTTATGTGTCATTACTTTCCTGCTATTCTTTGGGCCTTCATGCTTTGTAGGATGTTACTTTTGAAAGGAATATGGTGGAAGGAATATAAGACGTAATTGTAAATTTGGGAAAGAAAATGTGTTTGCTAAGCATCACGTGTCTTGAAAATTAATATTTTTAGCCTCTCTGTACTTGATTTCTATAGTGCTTGTCAGTACACGATTGCTCATCTCATTACTGAAATGCACTATTGTTCCATTGTGAGCATGATAGTCAGATAGGGAACCCTTGTCAACAAATTTAAAGAAGCCATCTTTAAAGAACCTCAAGTTGTATGGGAGAAACAAAAACCTTAACAACAAGAACTGTTTGTAGAGACAAGATATATTGTTAAAGGATTACTTTGTTGTCTGGTCAGTATGAAAATCAGAACCATCCCAAAGATTACCACTGGCTGGGAATGGTGCTCTTATAAAACTGAAGGGAACACATTCACCCCCTAAGCTAAAAGTCCTTCTTGGCAATTATCTGGCAAAAACTCTTTATTCATGCTTGACAGCTTGAGAAGAAAACTCTTGTAAAATCTATTTACTTAGAGTACTATACTGGAGGTGCCCATGCTCTCCTTTCTATTATGCCTTTCCTATATTTTGAATATTCTCTCTCTGTGTCGTAGCTCCAAATAAACCTTTTTGCTTCACTCTCTTTCTTCTCTGGACATTGCTTTCTGTGATTTAAAGAGAAGAACCTGAACTGATTGAAGAGAGGGCCTTACATATTCTGACCTCACAAGGCACAGCTCACGAACAACAGTTATAAAAGAAAACTCCTATGAGGAGTCAGCTACTTTTTTAACGTTTCAATGAAAAAAATATTTTAAATGGACAGATAATACTTTTCTTTCTTTTCTTGACTTTAGCAAGAAGCATGAAAAATAGCAAGCTAGCAAGGTAGTCAGAAAAGCAAGCAGGAAGGCAAAAATGCATTCTGGTAAGTTTGTTGTGCTCAAGTAATAACCACTATTTTTTATTTTTCAGTTCAATTTCTATCCCTATATACATAGAGTACTTCTCTTCAGCAGTAGGGAACTTTTGCTACTTTATTTTGGAAGTTGTGATTAAGGTTTCTCCTAAAATCTCCTTATTGACATAAGCTTGAATTTAAGTCAAATGTAATGCAGAGGAATCATTCTGTGTCAGCATTGCAAGACTTGTAAATAGTTACGTGAATGAATAGCTCTTCTTCTGGAATTTCAGTGAAAATTCAGAAAGAGCTATTTTGAATTGGTCATACAGAACTTCTCTAATGTTTTTTTCTGTCATATTTCATCTAATTTATTAAGTTCCAAACCAATAAGAAGAGTCTTTATTTAGTATCCACTTATTTGTATAGGAGATCTCTATTTTGTTGACTTTCTTTAAAATGATGTCATCAAGTGGGCATGCTGAAGGTTTATAGAAGGGCTGCCAGGCAGAGTATCATCCAGCATTCCCCTTAGGCAGAGTCAGTCAGAAACAGGTCCGGCAGGAATGGTGGGCTAGCAGGAGGGGTGACAGGCTGTTTTAAAGTGAATGAGGACAGGACTGCGGGAAGCTGCAGGAAGTCTGTAAGAAAACAGCTTGGCAGGAGGTAAAATGGTTATTTTTGAATGCCACGGGAATGCCTCCTGACTTCTGTAAGACTTCAGCATTCAAAAAAAATTTTATAATTAACAATCGCCAATTGTTTAAAAACTTTTAAACTGAACTTAAATGATTTTTCTTAAACTTGTTAGTTATTATTATTATTATTTTTTATGTAAGATTTCCCCTTTACTTAGTGTGCCTTTGCAGGGGGAAGTGGTGCTACATTATAATGTCTGTATATTTGTGGGTGGATTGATGGGATAACCGAAACAGGTCACATACCCAAAAACGAGGGGGGAAAAAAAAAGGGGAATTAAAAAAGTATGTGCTCACCAATATATATGTAGGACAATCATTTAAAAAAGATAAAGAAATAAATTAAAAACAAAACAAAAACAAAAAACAAAACAAAAAAAATAAATAAAAATAAAATAAGTTAGCGAAGTTTTTAAGGAACCAAAGTGGTGCAGAGGACTACCTTACATTTGGGGAAGAGCAGGTAAGAGGTGGTGTATTACAGGTTTTATGCCTATGTTGGAAGTACAGTTTTTCCCATTGTCTTTTGGGTTTTTCTTGTGGTGTGTGGGTTCCCAGGCATCTTCCTAACACATCCCCTGACCTTCTTCAGATTATTAAAATTTGCGACAGGGAGGTCTTGGAAGAGTTCTTGCATTGGGGATACTTTTGGACCTAGGCCCAGTTTCAAGGAACAGTCCGCGTTAGGGAGAGTTAGTAGGGAGGGCCTCGCAGAATGAGTCCACAGGGGAGTTGGCTGTCTTTTCTTTCAGGAGACGAGGTGTGGGTTTATCTGGGTGTCCCCTCGCCTGGGTATAGGGTACTGGTTCGTTGAGTAGGAGGTCGATCTTGATGCCTAATAGAATAAGGACTGAGGGTGAAAAATTTTAATATGGTGGAAGATCTGGATGGGATTGAGGAGTAAAGGGATAGTTGGATTTCCGGAGGGGAAATGCCCACTGCTGCCAACAACCCTGCTGACCTCCACTGGGGAGCTGAGACTCATCAAGGCATACCTTTGACACAGGTCATGGGCGTGGGACCTTGCTTACTCGGACCATATATGCGCCCCCCCTGTCCAACTATCAAACATTTGCAATCAAACCATTGTGGTTAATAACACTTCCATCTTCATTGAAGCCCCCAGCTCCACTGGACATTCTCCCCATATTGTTACTAAAATGTTTCTTGCTTATCATGACTATTAGCTTTGTTAATGCCTAGATTAACCATCAAACCTGTTGGTCCAGTTTCCACCTCGAACCTCATCCTGCAGATGGTCAACGCCTCCACCATCACCTACCTTGCCTATCTGCTATTCATCTCAACCACCCTTCTGCTTTGGCGACCCCCTGCCTGTCTCTGACCCCCTCGCTCTGCAATCCAGCCCCAAGCCTCACTTCGGCATCACCTTGGAACAGGTGGTGGAACTTGAACTTTGCCTTTTGGTACCCAATATGATTCCCCCTAAAATTGTAATCAAATTCTTGTCGTTGATTTCTCCTGTCAGTTCATGATTGCCCCAAATTTAACGTTTTTTGCCTGTTTCATTAGTTTATCTCCCCCATTGTTTTACATTTGTTTCTTTAGTCCTAGTACCACTGTGTTTTGGTTGTTTTAATGTCTAAATTGACTGTTAGATCAAAAATTGCCTTATTACCTCTTAAATATAATCTTGTGTCTCTCCCCCGCTGCAGTACAAAAATCAAACACTGCCATCACCCTAGCCTTATTAAAAGGCCTAGGTGTTATTGGTGTAAGCACAAATATTTATTCATTGGTTCATACTCTAGAATCTGCTAATGCCTTATAACTGTTGCTAAAAATGTTTACAAACTTAAAGAAGTTTACACTACTGTTGATTTCCTAGCAAAGAGTGCAGAATAACCGCCGTGGTTCAAAATTAACATTTTTTTTGAGGGAGGGGGGAATTTGTGTCATCCTTAGAGTAAAATGTTGCTTTTTTAAAATAAATTCGGCTTAGCTAGAGATAGCATTCAACACATAAAGGATAATTTAGTAAATAGACAAAAAGATATAGAGCAGAGTGAGAGCTGTTACAAAAATTGGTTTTCTACCACTCCATGGATAACAACAGTGCTCCCAGCCTTTTTGGGACCCTTCATTGGCTTTATGTTGCTAGTTTCCTTTGGTCCTTGGGCTTTTCGCAAACTCACCACCTTCGTAAAGAATCAAGTGGATGAAGCAATCAGAAAGGACTCAAAGGTTCTGTACCAACAACTATGCACCTCAGAAGACCAGCTGACACCTGACATCTCCCCTCCTGCCAACTCTCTGCCACTTAGTTTGAAGTTATCGAGGAGGTGGCGCATAGACCTCAATCTGTGCGCTCGCGCCTTGCCAAGCTTTGGAAATGACTGACTCAAGGGTAGCAGATGCGGTGACTGGAAGCCCCACACCTCTTCACCCAGTGTGGCCAGTTCACCGAGGCACGTCTGTCCCTTCCATATTGTATACTAAACAGGGGGAGATGTGGGAGACCGAGCACCCCACATATCAAAGGAACTCTGAATGAATTTTCCACTCCTGCCTGATTCAAGCCACAAAAGTTTGCATAGCCCCGAACCAACAGAAAACTCTGCAAATAAATTTAGCTCAGCACAAAGAATCTGGCTTAACCAGATTCCTTAACCTTTCCATGGAACCTGTTTTTGTAACTGCTCTCAAGCATGTAGTTATAGATATGTTTTTGTAAAGTTTAAATTATGATCCTTATTGCTTGCACAAAAGATAGATCTAAATGGAAAATAGGCTAAACAAATAATTGTATTTGCGTAAATATCAATTAGCTATTTGTTTAAGAATTTGCTTCCCCTCCCCCCATCCTGCCAGGTTCCTCTTTATCCTTCCCGCCATCAAAATGTGTTTATGCTCCCATTGGTTAAAATTGTTGTACTTGTACCAAAAAAAAATGTGAGACATATTTTTACTAGAAAAAAAAAGAATCTTTAAGCAATTAATAAATCTAAAAGGAGCATTTAATAAAATACCATCTGAAAACAAAAAAAAAAAAAGAAAAAGAAAAAAAAATGATGTCATCAAAATGCCAAAGCAAGTGTTCAATACAGATATCAATACAGATAGGACTGAATATGATAATAGCACTAGCAAGTTCCAATTGGTTCTGCATATGGCAGAAGATTTAGGGGCCTTTGACAAAACTTAATTCACTTTAATCTATGGCCACTATACAATGTCTCATATATGAATATATGAACTATACTTAGATTTTCAAAGATGAGGATTAAGAACTACAATTATATTTACTTTGAGAAGAACAAAACAATGTAATACTACTTATTATAGATTATTTTAAAAAGATTGATGACAAAAGAAAACTTTTAATCAGCTATGTTTTACACTTCTGAATTTTTACATTCTTAATTTTTAATGATCATATTAAAAATTTATATGTTATTAAGAGTTGGTTATCTTATTTGTCTGCAAAATACTTATTTCCAAAAACTACATTGTTATTACTTCTTCATATGTAAATGAGAGAGATAGAATAAAGTGATATTAGAAGTAACTAGTATCTACTATGACAAGCAATACACAAAATGGACCTGTTCTGATAGCAGTCTAGAGAGCTAAGGGTGGAGGTATGGGATGCATTCTGGGAACTATGGTGGAAGGAGGTCAACACTGGTGTTGACAACAGCCCTAATTCACTGTTAATATGTTACTGAAATACAACTGTGAAAAACAAAACAAAACAAGAAAAGAAGTAACAATTATCTGATCTATCAAGAATCAAAAATCTTCGAAATTTTCAGCAGTTTAGGTAATCACAAATATATTTATTTTTGATTAAAAATCACTTAAATATATTTATTTATGAAGAACAAAAACGTAAATTCAATTCAATTATTTTGAGTTAAATTCTTATTTTTAAATTAAATTAATGAGTTTTTGCCAGCATGGAGTGTGGGAAGGCTCCATGCCGAAGGCCTTTTCCCAAGCTTAGGGGCTGCTATGGGGCTCGAGCTGCTCCCAGCCATCTTCCCTCTCTACCCTTTCCTTTCTCCCAGACTCTAGGCCATCCGTGGGTGCCTGCCCAGGGGACCAGCAAGGTGGAGGCCAAAGAGGAGTCTAAAGGCGACCAGGCTTTCCCCAATCCCCACCCAGCACAAGAGGGGTGGGCTGGGGGCAGTCACTGGCAACATTTTTTCTCACTAGTCTCCATTTTCAAAATTGCATGGGGGCACTAGTTTAATAGGATATCCTAGAGAATTAATGTATGTTTGCAATATGCAGAACGTCCATATTGTATTCTGTCCTTCCCTCCCTGCTCGGCCCACCACCCTACAAGCTTGTTTCTAGTCCTTCACTCCCTCATCCCGAACCACCATTACCCCACATTTAACTTTTTTAACCCTCAGTTCTTGGCTTGTCAAGAAGTAGATCATTATCCCCACATAAAGCCAGCTGCCAAACAGCACCCTAAGTGATAAGATAGACTCTCAGCCTGAAAAGATTCCAATACACTGTTGCTATTGATCTACTCTCAGAGGCCTCCTTTCTTCCTCCCTTCATTGTGGACCTTTGCTTGCTAAGAGACTCAGTTTCTAAGAAGTCATGGCTCAAGGATTTTTCCTGATATAGGATTATTGTGAGCGGTTTATCAGACTGCACAGGCCAAATCACAGACCAAAGTGGTGCACCGAACTTAATACCACCCCCAAACAATTTCAAAAGACATAAAGGTGTTGCATCAAATAATTAACGATGGGGCTGGATGGCGATGGATGGAGGCCTTTGTGCTTAGGCCCCAGCCACGTGGCTTCATCCCCCATCCAGCTGGCAGGTTCCAGGCCCAGTTGATCGGCGAAACTCACTCACATGCAGGCATTAGAAAGCATCATCTTTATTCATGCCCTATCCACCACTGTGTGTGGCCTACTCATAACCTTTCAAGCACTAGTTATTCTTGGCCCTGCATCTTAAACTCCTTTCAGCCATCTTCCCTTTGGGCTCCATGCTTGCCCAAGAACGCAGAAACCCAAAAGCCAGCGAGCTCAGCAGGGCCGAAAGGCAAAGACCCAAAAGGGCCGAATTCCCTCGGTCTAAGCCTTATCTAACTTTTCCAAGACCCCTCCCAGGAATGGGAGGGTCTTGCAGGTAAGGTTACACCTACTATCTGGTTTCCAAGACCCCTCCCAGAAATGGGTGGGTCTTAGGTATCTACACCAACATAAAGGGACATGCATATATATCCTCTGGATATTTTATATGTATTCCCTTAACAGCTATAATCCTTACTTAATATTTTCTTATATAGTGACAATTTCCCCTACTCTTCTGTTTTGTTCTTTTCTTTGTGATCTGTTCAATAAGGAATTCTGGTAGAAGAGTCCCTCAGTTTAGAGCTTATGTTAAAACCAAATTACGAGGACTGTTGGATTTATTCCCTCGACCCCCCTATGCACCAACAATATCTTGTGGCATTGTTCCTCTTTTGCATAGGCACATTAAAATGGTAAAGTATTATAATACAAACAAGTTCTTATCTAATAGATATACGAACACACAAATCTTGTAATGCAGTGGGGCCTTACAGCCTGAACATTGTCATAATGACCTGGCTCAGGCCTCAGAAGAATAGGCATTATCCATTCACCCCTGAAGCAGTGATATCATCTACAAAGCGACCATGGCTGTCTGTAACATCACCTAAAAGCAGTCCTCTATCAGGGAAGACCCTACCGCTACCCTGGCATGGACTTACTACTCCAAAGAGGGTTCCCTTAACACCTAGAAGACTTAACAACAACAACCTGCTTTCAGGGCAGGGCTCTCCACATTGGCCTCTAATTGTGAGATGAAACCAGAGGACGCTCCATATCATCCTGACTTCAATATAGGATATACACAGAATCCAGGATCTCTAACTACAGAAACCTGAGACCAACAACAGCTATTGTACAAAAAAATTTTTAGGGGCTGGACACCTTAGTTTTACTGGAGCCCAGAGTTGGTCTTATGCCAGAAAACATCATGGGTAAGGTCTTCTTGTATTTAGGACAAGGCTTTTCCTTTCCATTTCCCCCATATTTTGCTGGGCTTATGCATACACATATATTTGTAAATGTGGCTATTATAATTATCCAATGAACTAACTATATTTCAGGTATTAACAAAAGGCTAAAAAATACCAAACACTGCTGCAATAAATAATACCAAGGCAGAGGGCAAATGGTTGAGAGAGAAAATTTCATGGACAAAGTAACTGAAACTCTATTTTAACTATGAAGTCTTTTTAAATTGTCCTAAATAATAATATTTAAAAAATAAAGAGAACACTGTAAAACATATAGAATTTCATTGTTAGCAATTCTACATATGGTTGATAAAGATTAAATATGATATGGTAGTGTAGCACTCCATGCATTCAGTGACAGAAATGTTTTTAAGTTTGCAACCTGGTTTTGGATATTTTCAAACCAAGAAATACAAGTATTTCTTGGGCATGATTTGGGCATGTTTTCAGAATATCAATATTCTTTTTCAAATAAAAGATGAAATAAGTATCATTACCATTTATTGAACTGCTCTTCTAAATTATGATTTAATATTTTCAGAATGATGCTCTACAATAAAGAAAATAAACATTTTTTTCACACAACAGAAATAGGTTTGATAAAGGTTGCAGGAGATAGTGCAAGAACATTATCAACAAATTATGAACCTATAATCCTCAAGACAGACTAAATAGTTATGCTTTTTCAAATTCAAAATGGAGCTTGTGGACGTTACTAGTTATGTGTTTTTATAAATCCCTATTTTAGCCATTTTTGACAGTAAAGTCATTTCTTCACCTTGTGTTAAGACCATAGTTTTCCTATTATCTTCCTTTTTTTCTACTTGCAATTTACTTATCTTGAATTTTAACTGCTTGTTTTAATATCTATGTTAAATCACTATATTCTGTTAGCATATCAATCCTTTGTTTAAAGTTTCAAAATATATGTCTATTATTATATACATATTATTACTTTTGTTGTTTAAATCTTGACTTATCACCTTGAAAAATACTTGTTTTATATTCATCTTTAAACTTAGCTAAGTTATTCCAGCAACTTCTCAAATAGAAAAAAATATCAAGCTGACAATATCAACCTGACCTGTTCCATTCCCTTGCAAAATTTATTTTTCAGTTTCACTATTTTTGTCACAGGAACAAGGAATTTTTTTCTCTCATCCTAGATAAAAACAGTATAAGCCATGTTTTTGATTTCTTATCCACATTCATTATCAAATATACCCCAAATCATAATATATCAACTATATTAATTTTATCTTGATCTAATTTATTTTCACTTCCATTTTGTTAAATTAAGTCCTTAAAGCTCACTTTCAATTATATTTTAATAAGAAATCTTAATGTCTTTATTTTGCTTCTACACTAAAGTATTTTTATTTCTTCTATAATAAAATCAATTTATCATGTCAATAATTATCTATAATCTGTTTCTACACATACATATTCAATAATTTAATACCTCTCAGATTATTATGCCTTTGTGTATAAATCTCTACTCTTTGTAAGCAAAATCAGAATTTTTGATAAGAGAAGATGTAATTTAAATGTTTTATTTAATCCTTTTTTAAGTTTTATCTAAAGAATATTAGTTTTGAACATTAAAAATAGTAGGTTTTCCATCCTAGAATTTGTGCAAAAACCAAGATCACTAATTACAGAACACTGATTTTGACAACCATGACTAAGTAGAACTTTTCCTGGCATCATAAAGAAAGACTAACTACCATGTCTGGAGCCTATAGTAAATCTCCTGACAGTATGCTTCAAGTATAGAGACACCCTGTATCTCTTTGGCTAGGCCAAGAGATTTTCCTTTCCAATTTCCCTGTTTATTGTGCCTATGCAAAAATAAAATAGCAAAACAACTTGCCACACACACCCCTTTTTATTTTTGGCCACACCTGGTGATGCTCAGGGGTTACTCCTGGCTATGTGCTCAGGAATAGCTTCTGGCTTGGGGGACCATATGGGATGCCAAGGATCGAACTGTGGAATGTCCTGGGTCAGCAGCATGCAAGGCAAACAACCTACTTCTGTGCCATTGCTCAGGATCCCCATCCCCCCTCCATTTGCTTTATTTTTATTTTATTTATATACTTTTCTTTCTCTTTTATTCTTTTAATTTATTCATATTTATTGCTTCTAGATAGGGCCTTCCACCTCATTTTTTTTACAGAACCATGGATTATGAATCATCTTGTTCTGCTTCATATTTGTATGTCTTTTTAAAAATTGAGCAAAGAAAATTTGGATGGGACCCAGAAGCCAAGAGATCTCAGAAGCATAAAATGGAAATTAAAAATGTTCATACCTAGATACCCAAACCAACAACAATAGAATCAAGAGACCCAAACTATAGTAAGGTATACTCATAAGAGACCTGTTATTCTAGCAGACCAAGGGTAGAGGTATGGGATGAATACCAGAAACTATTGTGAACGGAGATCAATGCCTACCAACCTTCAGGTACAGTTGGATAAGATTTATCAGCTGTAGGCACCAGGTGTTGCTGGTTTATCTAACTGTCCTAGTTTGTGTCCTTGAAGTTCCTGGAATTGGCTGTCTTTCTGGATCTACTCCCTGTCCTCTGCAATTTAAGCAAAGTAAGGTTACAGAAGTGAACTAGCAGCAATTAATTCTTACATTTCCTTCTAACAGTCCCACAAAGATTTTTTTTCCCTTTCCCCACCCTTCTGTTCGAGGTTTTATTAATCACGTCTTAAGATTTGTTTCCGTTGGCTATTGCCTAATTCCCTTCTTAGTTTCTGCTGTTTTGTTTTGTTTTGCTGTCGGATCACATATTTGGGCAGTGCTCAGGGCTTACTGCTAGCTCTAAATATGGATTAGGGGCCAAAGGTACAGCCAGTAGGGCATTTGCCTTGCTAGGTAAGATTTAGGTTAAATTCCTGACATCACATATGATCCCACAGCATGCCAGTAATAACTTCTGAGTGCAGAGTTGGTAGTAAACCCTGAGTATTGCTGGGTGTGAACTTCCAAAAATTAAGAAAAAAAAAGAAATTAGTGTTCTAAAAGCATATATCTATAACTGGAAAAGAGAATCAACTACTGAAGAAATATTAGTTTTGTGTTCAGGTGATCCAATGATTATCGGTCTTAAAATTTTTTTTATTTTACTGAGCTAATATGTTTGCAATAGTGTCAATATTTATGCTTTAAGTATACAAAGTTACTACTTTAACTACACAAAGTTACATAGCACTGCCAAAGTGCTATGAATTCTTCACAACTATTCTTTTGTCACTTTTAGTCTTCTCAATCACATTTTACATTAACTCTTATGGACAACTTTAGTTCTGTTGTCAACGTTCAAGTATTTGCATTTTACCTGTCTATTACTTTGCTTTATTATTACAGATGGTTGAGCTCTTTTAGCATTTTCCTCCAGAAAAGTTATATTGCTCAATATGACACCCTCTACGTATACCCAATTTATAGCACAAGACAATATTTTATTCATTTTACAATGGAGTAGTACTTGATTACATATGTGTCTTATATCACAACATTCTCATTGGTGTGATTCAATAACACAATATCATTTTGATTGGTATTTTCCTGATAATTAGTGACACAGAATACTTCCTACATGATTTTGGCCATCTTTGTCATATTTGAGTAAATTTATATTCAATGCCTCACCTTATTTGTTGGAATGTGTGGTGTGAAAACTTACACATCTTGAATATTAGCCCTTTATTATGTATTTTCTGTGAAGATATTTTTTGCATTTTAAAAAAAATGTTGCCATTGCTTATTTGGGGGCACCACCTTTCCCCTTAAAAGTCAAGTGCTATATTGACACTCTGGACTAGAACCAAATACTTTTTATTTTGATGTGATCCAAATAATTCACTTGACTTTTGTTAATTAGGTCAAAACTTTGAAGACATTGTCCATATCATTATCATTTGTGTATGCACACAGTAGAATATGATGCAGCAACAAAAATAAAATAATAAAGTTTATAGCAATTTAGATGAATTGAAGTATATCATTTGATTAAAATACTAAAGAATATCACTTGTCTGAGAAGCAAAGCGAGGTATGGGTTTATAAATTGATTGATAATTTTGGACATTGGACTACAGACCTGATAATACCAGTTTGGTGGTTTTATTGTATAATGAATTCCTATAATATAGTAAATTCCTCTGCCCTTGTTTCAAAATATCACAAT